>NW_024739353.1:0-12110 GCF_018991925.1 Homarus americanus | reverse complement strand
TCTTCTTTTCACTTCTTCTTCGACATAGGTTAGGTTGGTTAGGGTTGGGTTAGGTTGGGTTGGGTTAGGATAGGTTGGGTTGGGTTGGGTTGAGTAGATAGGTTGCTGGGTTGGGTTGGTGTTGGTTAGGATAGTTGTTGTTGGGTTGGAAGGTGGTTGGGTTGGGTTGGGTTGGGTTGGTTATTGGTTTGGTGGGTTGGGTTGGGTTGGGTTGGTGGGTTGGGTTGGTGGGTGGTTGGGTTGGGTTGGGTTGGGTTGGGTTGGGTTGGGTTGGTTAGGGTTGTCTGTGTGTTTTTAACCCACAATTCTGGACTTCAAGATACAACACACAACACACTGAAACAACACTAATACCTAACTCACTACACCACACAACATACAACACACACACACTCCACAACATACAACACCAACATACAACATACAACACAACACCAACATACAACATAACAACACCAACACACAACACCCAACACCCAACACACAACACCCAACACACACAACACCCAACACACAACACCCAACACAACACTCCAACACAACACCCAACACAACTGCTTCAGTAACAGGAACAAATGCCCAGCACTTTATTGCACTTTATCTGTTCTTATATATTGTTAAGATGTATGTAATGTGTCCTTGAGAGAGAGAGAGGGGGGGGGGGGGGGGGGGGGGGGGGGGGGGGGGGGGGGGGGGGGGGTTGTATTTTACCTCTTGTGTATGTACCGTACAGTATGTACGTATGTGTGTGTATGTCAGTATGTGTACTGTATATGGATGTCTGTATTTGTAATCTGTGTAATCCTTTGTTATATGTAATCTTCTTGTTATATGTAACTCCTTGCTATATGTAATCTTTGTTATATGTAATCCTCTATATGTAATCCCCTTGCTATATATAATCCTCTTATATGTAATCCCCTTGGTTATGTAATACCTTGCTATATGTAATCCTTTGCTATATGTAATCCCTTGCTATATGTAATCCCTTTGTTATATGTAATCTTCTTGCTATATGTAACTTCCTTGCTATATGTAATCTTCTTGTTATATGTAATCCTTACATATGTAATCCCTGCTATATATAATATATGTAATCTTACATATGTAATCCCTTGCTATATAACTATTGTTATATGTATTTATATGTAATCCCTTGCTATATGTAATCCTCATATATATTCTTGCTATATGTAATCCCCTTGCTATATGTAATCCCTTTGCTATATGTAATATTCTTGATGTATGTAATCCCTTGCTATATGTAATCCCAAGGTAACTAATGCTCGTAATATATAAAATCCTTTTGTCATATATATTCCCCAGGTGATACGCATTCTCTGTGTTGTATGTAATCCCCATTTTATATGTAATCCAGTAAATAACCTCAGTGGTGCTCGTCGTCAACCACCTCACACCCACCATGATAATCCTGCTTGAAAAATTAATCCCTTGGATGGTGTTTAGATGATAAATACCCTCCTCCCGCCACAGACAATAATTCTTTCAAGACAGTAATCCAGGGCTGTAATCCGGGAGTGTAATCTGGGCTGTAATCCAGGGCTGTAATCCGGAGCTGTAATCCGGCTGTATGTCTGTCCTCTCGAGACTTTCTCTTCTGGACACTAATACTCTTCCTTAACAATGTAATCAATAACGATAAATCATCTGTACAGTAATCCTGGGTCCGGATTAACCAACAATTTGTGCGTTAGTTGACTTTTATTTAACTCTTCGCTGTAGTCTCAGTATAGTTTTGACGCCACTTTGTTCGGTCTCTTAGCATCGTAGCTTTAGGGAAGTTAGTTATGGGATTAATTAGTTAAGGTTTAATTTTTTAATATGAAGGTTTAAAATCGGTACCTAGATGACGGTTATAAAAGACATTTGAAATACAAAATAAAACATAAACATGATATTAAAAATCGTAACCTAACTTAAAATCCTAACCTAACCTAACGTATCCTAGTATAACCTAATCTAACCTAACCTAACCTATCATAACCTAACCTAACGTATCCAAGCATAACCTAATCTAACCTAACCTAACTGGACATGGCTGTTGCCGGCACTCCACTCGACCAACCTACTTACTGTAAAGTCAGGTACCAAGTCACAGCTGGTTTCCCGGACATCAACCAGGGACACCATCCTTACTAAACGTCAACAATCATAATAACTACACCAAATCTCTACCTCATCATCATTACAACACTTACTAACCATACCACATACAAATCACATAGCAAACTCACCACCATGCACCTTGGCTGTCAAGCAACCTTACCACCACCAAACCTTACCACCACACCACCAACTGCTACCACCACCACCACTACCACCATATGACATATATACATAAATCGCCATTAATATATGTCATGAGACCATCAGCGGATGGACTGATCATCAAATGTAAAACATCATCGTCTCTTCTAGCTCTCATTAACCAGAGGACCCCACATAAAGGGGCCGTCCGTTTAAAGTACCGCTCTTTGTGTTAGGTCTATAGTGCTCTCGCTTAATAGACACTCATCGTTTAGTAAGACCATATCCTTCTGTTCCTTTAAATAGACACACACCGTTTAATAGACACACGCCGGTTAATAGGGACATATAGTCTTATAGTCTTAATAAAATATCGTATAAGACCATTTCATTAATCAGCCCAATTCTCTGAGTATACTCCGCTTAATAGGAACATCGTTGCGTAAGTACGTCCCTTAGTTGAAGAGGCCCTTTATCTAATGGAGACGTCGTTTGGCTGGGTGTCGTGCGTTTAAGAAGGACTTTGTGTAATGGGGATTTTGTGTTATGGTAATGTATCTCTTAGTCGGGTCGTCCGTTTTATTGGCATGAGACATAAAGGCCCACGGTCTATTGTGTTGGGCGGACCAGTCGCTTTAAAGGGACGTCGTATTTAATGTTGATGTATTATTATTAATATTATTATTATTATTATTTAATGTGGAGAAGGGGAAAAGAGTTGAAGTGGGAGGGAGGTGAGGAAGGAGGAGAGGAAAGAGGTGAGGAAGGAGGGAGGAAGAGGTGAGGAAGGAGGAGGAGAGGAGAAGGAGGAGGAAGAGGTGAGGAAGGAGGAGGAAGAGGTGAGGAAGGAGGGAGGAAAGAGGTGAGGAAGGAGAAGATGTGAGGGAGGGGAGGGAGGGGTAGGGAGAGAAGGGAAAGAAGATGTGAGGAGGAGGGAGGGAGAAGAGGTGAGGAAGGAGGGAAGAAGATGTGAGAGGAGGGAGGGGAGGGGGAAGAGGTGAGGAGAGAGGAAACAAGGGGTGAGGAGGGAGGGAGAAGAGGTGAGGAAGGAGGGAAAGATGTGAGGAGGGAGGAGGAAGAGGTGAGGGAAGGGAGGGAGGAAGGAGGAGATGTGAGGAGGGAGGAGGAGGTGAGAGGAAACAAAGGGTGAGGAGGAGGAGGAGGTGAGGAAGGAGGAAGAAGGTGTGGAGGGAGGGAGGAAGAGGTGAGAGAGGGAGGAGGAAGATGTGAAGAGGGAGGGAAGAAGAGGTGAGGAGGGTGAGAGGAGGGAGGAAGAGGTAAGGACGGAGGGAGAAGTGAGGAAGGAGGAAGAAGATGTGAAGAGGAGGGAGGAGAGGTGAGGAGGGAGGTGAGGAGGAGGTGAGGAGGAGGAGGTGGGGTGAGGAGGGAGGGAAGAAGAGGTGAGGAGGAGGGAGGAAGAGGTGAGAGGAAAGAGGTGAGGAAGGAGGGAGGAAGAAGTGAGGGAGGGAGGAAGAAGTGGGCAGGGGGAGAGGTGGAGGAGAGGGAGGGAGGAAGAAGTGAGGCAGGCGGGGAGGGAGGTGAGAGGAGAGAGGATTAAGGCCTGCAACACACGACCTACCATAATATAATAATGGTTGCCCTCAGAATTGAGGATGGCCGGCCCAAGGCCACCTAGGCGTGAATTTGTTTAAGGTGTAGAAGCTGTCGCCAACACAACAACCACACCCTGAGTTAACGAGCTGCATGACCCAGTGTCAAGGAATAGTCCCAGAAGACCGGACAACTCGTAACTGCACTGTAACCTTACCCCAGAACAAGATCCTAATCGATTAATATCCAGGTCTAATGACTGCTGGGTAGACAGAGGCAAATGGCGTAAGAAACTTGCCCATGGTTCTACACTTTCACACACCTAACACACCTACCACACACCTACACACACATACACACACACACACCCTACCACACACACACATACTACTACCACAAAACACAGGCAAAAACGACAAAGTACACAGTCACAGTGTTTGTTTAGTATATGTGGTGTGTTTAACGTGCTTATGTAATAATATACTACTTTATTGCTCTAATGTTTTGTGTGTGTTTGTTTACACACACACTGATTCTTCTGTCTGTGTATGGTAAAACAGTGTACATGATTTGTTTTTGTTTGTTTGTTTGTTTGTATTAGTGGCTGTCAATGTAAGTTACAATAGAGTGTGTGTGTGTGTGTGTGTGTGTGTGTGTGTGTGTGTGTCAGCGGTGCACAGTAAAGGCGTACGAACACTCCGTTACTTTACTCAAGCAACCTCAGGTTTATGCTAAAAGTACTTTCATATTGTGTACTTTTCTTGAGTAATTTTCTGGGCTCAAAGTACCTTACTTTTACGACGTTACTTGGTACCAGTCGTCTCGTTATATTCGAATCAACTAATCATGACCATTACATGTGATTACTGTATTTACATCATATTTAATGAAAATACCATTCTGGCTACTGGTATAACACCTCGCTGTCATCACTCTTGACCTGCCATAAGACCTTACCCGCGACCTTTAAGGCCTGACACTGGCCGCGGTCACCACCTGACGCCCCTATAAACCTCCTCTGTAATTGATCTTGTCACTACTGAAGAAGGACACCAGAGACACCACAAACATCTTGGGTGTTTAGCTGTTTACTCTGTCAGATAAAGTCTCCAAAGACCATTTACTCCAGCCTCAGGTAAGAGAACCAAAGGACAGTTCTAGAGCTACAGGTACATATTAATAAGATATATAGTAAACGATTGAACATAAAAAAGATACATGAATAAATATAAAGTCGGGAAAAAACAGCGACTAATTAATCGACTGACATAACTGATTGACATAACTGAATTGACATAACTGACTGACATAACTGACTGACATCACATATTTGAAATACCAATTGTTCTGTCAATCAAGAGAACAATAATATTAAGAATGACCTGACTGTCCTGAGTCGATTGACTCGATTCGAGTAGTCTCCAATGAAGCAACTTTTCACTTTGACTGAAGTAACTTTTCCCAGTACTACTTAAAGGCACTACCAGTACTTGTGCATCACTACAACCAGTGTGCAGTCAATGTGTGTGTGTGTCCATCCTGTGGTCTCGTGAACGTGTCTACACCTCCTAATAGCGTTCATGAAGACGTATGTTATCTTTACATGTACACACATAAGAGCGTCCGTGTATGTTATGCGCACATGTACACACAGGCGCGGGGTGCCAGCTGGTAATCTCCACCAGCACAATAACAGCTGGCCGGCGAGTTGCCACCAAGTAAATATCGCCACAAAAACTTCATCTGTGCCAAGTTTTTCACCGCGCGTCATTAGCGCTGTTGTTGTTGATGCTGCTGCTGCTGTACTTGTTGTTTTTCTGCTGCTGTTTTGTTACATTTGTTGTTGTTATTGTTCTTACTATTGTTGTTGTTGTTATCATGTTCAATATTCTTCCTATTTTTATTATCATTATTATTGCTGTTGTTATTAAATTGGTTGTTGTTTTTTTGTTGTGAATTATTTTGTTGATATTTATGCGGCTGAAAATGTTGTTTTGTTGTTTTTTATTATTGTAGCTGATCATGTTATTAATGTTGTTATTGTTTGCGTGATTGAAGTTGTTGTTATTGTGTTTAATGTTGTTGTTGCTGTTGTCTGATTTGTTTTTTTTGTTTGTTGGTATTGTAGTTGATGATATTGTTGTTGTTGTTGTGTTTGGTGTTGAAGTTGTTAGTAAATGCTGAAAACTATTGTGGCCATTTTGGTCTTTCGAACATAATTTTTTTATCAGTTTTCACAACGGAAATTATGCCTGAGGGACCGACTATATACAGAGATAGTGAAGAAAAAGATTAAGCGAGATAGTAGTGACTAGTAACGATGTTTTGTAAGCAAAAGACAAGCTAAAGCCTAATAAGTCACCAGGTCCTGAGATGCATTATAGGAATGTAAGGAGAGCTTAGTATGCCCTTAGCAAAGTTGTTGAACACGTCATTAAAAACGGCAAATGTGATACGGTTTTCAAGAAGGAAATAGATCACTATCCTCAATCAACCAATTGTAGGCAAATTGTTGGAAGTATTAGTTAAAATCAATTGAAATCACCTGAGAAACACACACTCCCTCCAACTCACATGATATTGTCACACACACACTCTCCCACTCATTCACACACCCTCCTATCTCTCACACTCACACATTTCACACACATACTTTCCCCACTTTCCACTCTCCCCACACACTTTGCTAAACACTGCCGCAGATCTAGCAACACATACTTCCAGGACTATAAAATGAATTACATATAATGATCACAATTAAAATGATTCACTATTGGCGAGTTTCATCAGTAAGGTGAAATTAACGTCTGGGTATAGCTGCCAGATCTGGTGGTGGTGTGGTAGCAGTGATGTGGTAGTTAGTGTGTGTAGTGGTAGTGGTGGTAGTGTGGTCTGATGGAGTAGTGGTGTGTGAGTGTATTTGTTTGGTAATGGTGGCGGTGGTAGTGGTTGTGTGTGGATGGCCTGGTGGGTGTGGCGGTGTGGTGGTATGGTCATAGTATGGTGAAATAGTGTGGAATTGTAGGAGAATGGTGGTGGGCGATGTGGTGGGAGTGTAGTGGTGTAGTAGTGTACTTTGTTGGGCAGTGTGTGGGGGAGTGGCGTTGTGCTGTGGTGGGGTGGTAGTGTGGCGTTGTGCTGTGGTGGGGTGTAGTGTGGCGTTGTGCTGTTGTGGGGGTGTGTGGTAGTGTGGCGTTGTGCTGTGGTAGAGGTGTGGTAGTGTGGCGTTGTGCTGTGGTGGGAGTGTGGTAGTGTGGGTGCTGTTGTGGGGTGGTGGCGTTGTGCTGTGGTAGAAGTGTGTGGTAGTGTGGCGTTGTGCTGTGGCGGGGTGTGTAGTGTGGCGCCGTTGTGTAGAGGTGTGGTAGTGTGTGGCGTTGTGCTGTGTGGGGGTGTGGTAGTGTGGCGTTGTGCTACGGTGTGGTAGTATGGCGTTGTGCTGTGTAGAGGTGTGTGGTGTGGCGTTGTGCTGTGGTACGGTGTGATAGTGTGGCGTTGTGCTGTGGTATGGTGTGGTAGTGTGGCGTTGTGCTGTAGTGGAGTGTGTGGTAGTGTGGTTGTGCTGTGGTAGAGGTGTGGTAGTGTGGCGTTGTGCTGTGGTAGAGGTGTGGTAGTGTGGCGTTGTGCTGTGGTAGAGGTGTGGTAGTGTGGCGTTGTGCTGTGGTAGAGGTGTGGTGATGTGGCGTTGTGCTGTGGTAGAGGTGTGGTAGGTGTGGCGTTGTGCTGTGGTAGAGGTGTGGTAGTGTGGCGTTGTGCTGTGGTACGGTGTGGTGAGTGGCGTTGTGCTGTGGTACGGTGTGGTGTGGCGTTGTGCTGTGGTGGTGGTGCAGTGGCGTTGTGCTGTGTAGAGGTGTGGTGATGTGGCGTTGTGCTGTGGTAGAGGTGTGTGGTAGTGTGGCGTTGTGCTGTGGTAGGGTGTGCTAGTGTGGCGTTGTGCTGTGTAGGTGTGCTAGTGTGTGCTGTGGTAGAGGTGTGGTGGTATGGCGTTGTGCTGTGGTAGGTGTGGTAGTGTGGCGTTGTGCTGGGGTGTGCTAGTGTGGCGTTGTGCTGTGGTAGGGTGTGCTAGTGGCGTTGTGCTGTGGTAGGGTGTGGTAGTGTGGCGTTGTGCTGTGGTAGGGTGTGCAGTGTGGTTGTGCTGTGGTAGTGCTAGGTGTGGCGTTGTGCTGTGGGTGTGTGGTAGTGATAGTGTTAGTGTTATGTGTCTCTAACACGCTATAGTACCCTTGTTGTTATTGCAAGAGCTACCGAACTAAATCCTTGGTTTATTGCTGTGGGTATGGCTGTGTGGTGTATGTCTGTATGGCCGTGGTGTATGTCTGTGGCTGGCTGTGGGTGTATGTCTGTATGGCTGTGTGGGGTGTATGTCTGTATGGCTGTGTGGGGGTGTATGGCTGTGTGGGTGTATGTCTGTATGGCCGTGTGGGTGTATGTCTGTGTGGGTGTATGTCTGTATGGCCGTGTGGGTGTATGTCTGTATGGCTGTGTGGGTGTATGTCTGTATGGCTGTGTGTGTATGTCTGTGTGGCTGTGTGGGTGTATCTGTGTGCTGTGTGGGTGTATGTTGTATGGCTGTGGTGTATGTCTGTATGGCCGTGGGGTGTATGTCTGTATGGCTGTGTGGGTGTGGGTCTGTATGGCCGTGTGTTGTGTATGTGTGGGTATGTCTGTATGGCCGTGTGGGTGTATGTCTGTATGGCCTGTGGGTGGGTGTCTGTGCAGCTGTGTGGGTGTATGTCTGTATGGCTGTGTGGGTGGTGTGGGTGTATGTCTGTATGGCTGTGGTGTATGTCTGTAGCCGTGTGGGTGTATGTCTGTGCATGTGTGGGTGTATGTCTGTATGTGTGGGGTATGTCTGTATGCATGTGTGGGTGTATGTCTGTATGGCTGTGTGGGGGTGTATATTGTGTGGGTGTATGTCTGTATGGCCGTGTGGGTGTATGTCTGTGTGGGTATGTCTGTATGGCTGTGTGTGTGGGTGTATGTCTGTATGGCTGTGTGTGGGTGTATGTCTGTATGGCTGTGTGGGTATGTCTGTATGGCCGTGTGGGTGTATGTCTGGCGGCTGTGTGGTATGTCTGTATGGCCGTGGGTGTATGTCTGTATGGCGTGGGTAAGTGGGTCAGGGGCGTGTGGGTGTGCGGCTTGTATGGTGTGTATCAGGGCGGCGTGGGTGTATGTCTGTATGGCCGTGTGGGTGTATGTCTGTATGGCCGTGTGGGTGTATGTCTGTGTGGGGTGTATGTCTGTAGTGTGCATGTATGGCTGTGTGGTGTATGTCTGTATGGCTGTGTGTATGTCTGTATGGCCGTGTGGGTGTATGTCTGTATGGCCGTGTGGGTGTATGGCTGTGTGTGTATGTCTGTATGGCCGTGTGGGTGTATGTCTGTATGGCCGTGTGGGTGTATGTCTGTATGGCCGTGTGGGTGTATGTCTGTATGGCTGTGTGTGTGGGTGTATGTCTGTATGGCTGTGTATGTCTGTATGGCTGTGTGGGTGTATGTCTGTGTGGGTATGTCTGTATGGCTGTGTGGGTGTATGTCTGTATGGCTGTGTGGGTGTATGTCTGTATGGCTGTGTGGGTGTATGTCTGTATGGCTGTGTGGGTGTATGTCTGTATGTTGTGTGGGTGTGTATGTCTGTATGGCTGTGTGGGTGTATGTCTGTATGGCTGTGTGGGTGGCGTCTGTATGGCTGTGTGGGTATGTCTGTATGGCCGTGTGTGGGTGTATGTCTGTATGGCTGTGTGGGTGTATGTCTGTATGGCCGTGTGGGTGTATGTCTGTATGGCCGTGTGGGTGTATGTCTGTATGGCTGTGTGGGTGTATGTCTGTATGGCCGTGTGGGTGTATGTCTGTATGGCTGTGTGGGTGTATGTCTGTATGGCCGTGGGTGTATGTCTGTATGGCCGTGTGTGGGTGTATGGCCGTGTGGGTGTATGTCTGTATGGCCGTGTGGGTGTATGTCTGTATGGCTGTGTGGGTGTATGTCTGTATGGCTGTGTGGGTGTATGTCTGTATGGCCGTGTGGTGTATGTCTGTATGGCGTGTGGGTAGTCTGTATGGCCGTGTGGGTGTAGTGGCGTGTGGGTGTATGTCTGTATGGCCGTGTGGTGTATGTCTGTATGGCCGTGTGGGTGTATGTCTGTATGGCCGTGTGGGTGTATGTCTGTATGGCTGTGTGGGTGTATGTTTGTTTGGCTGTGTGGGTGTATGTCTGTATGGCTGTGTGGGTGTATGTCTGTATGGCCGTGTGGGTGTGTATGTCTGTATGGCCGTGTGGGTGTATGTCTGTATGGCCGTGTGGGTGTATGTCTGTATGGCCGTGTGGGTGTATGGCCGTGTGGGTGTATGTCTGTATGGCCGTGTGGGTGTATGTCTGTATGGCTGTGTGGCGACCTGTGGTGTAATGGTCAGCATGCCGCCTCGCAAGAGAGGACCTGGTTCACCTGGGCAGGGTGAACTATGGGCAAGTTTTTACGCCATTTGCCCTGTCTACCCAGCAGTCATTGGGGACCTGGATGTTAATCGATTTGGTATCGTGTTCCGGGGTAATGGTTAGCCAGTGCAGTTGGCGAGTTGTCCGGTCTTCGGACTATTCCCTGACACTGGATCATCTGCAGCTCGTTAACTCAGGGTGTGGTTGTTGTGTTGGCGACAGCTTTACACCTTAAATAAACACACACCTAGGTGGCTCCTTGGACCGGCCATCCTCGTTACACGAGAGGCCAGTATGACCGTGTGTGGCTGTAATCATTAGTCTGGGTGGTGTCTGTACTTATGATTAGTAGCACACCATTGACTAACTTGATGACGACGATGATGACAATATTTGTTAGGGTTGGGCGGCTGGGAGAGGAGTGAGAGGGCGGCTGGGAGAGTAGTGAGAGGCGGCTGGGAGAGAGCGAGAGCTAGTGGGAGAGGAGGAGAGGCGGCTGGAGAGTAGGAGAGGCGGCTGGGAGAGAAGTGAGAGCTAGCTGGGAGAGGAGTGAGAGGTGGCTGAGAGAGGAGGGAAAGGGTGAGAGGAGTGAGAGGCGGCTGGGAGAGAAGTGAGAGCCAGCTGGGAGAGAAGTGAGAGGCGGCTGGGAGAGTAGGAGAGGCGGCTGGGACAGGAGGAGAGGCGGCTGGAGAGCAGTGAGAGGCGGCTTTGAGAGAAGTGAGAGCCAGCTGGGAGAGGAGGAGAGGCGGCTGGGAGAGTAGGAGAGGTGGCTGGGAGAGTAGTGAGAGGTGTTATGGGAGAGTAGTGAGAGGCCTATCAGGACTGGAATGAAGAAAATTTATGGAAAGATGTGAGGAACGTCTAGTGGTGACCCGCAACCACGTGGGAGAAAAATATATATGTAGAGAGAGAAAGAGAGAGAGAGAGAGAGATGAAAGTGTGAGAAAAGAAACAAAGAAAGAAAGTGAGAGATATAAAAGGAGTAAGATAGAGACAGAGAGACACACACACCCTTTTCCCTATCTTAAAATGTCTTTTATGTCTTTTTATCGACTGCCGACAACAGACTTTTGAGATAACCACAGACCTGACAGACCTGACAGACACTTATCATCTACAGACCCTACAGTTCACCATCATCTACAGACCCGACAGATACCAGCATCCACAGACCCGACAGATACTCACCACCACAGACCCACACACACTCATTACCACAGACCTGACAGACACTCATCATCCACAGACCTGACAGTCACTCATCATCCAGACCTGACAGACTATCACTACAGACCTGACATTCACATCATCTAGAGACATGACAGACATTCATCACCCCAGACCCTGACAGACTACTAATTTTTGGACGTTAGAGATAGTCTGTTTTTTTTTTTTTTACCCACACCACCAACCTTCCAGATTAGAGAGAGAGAGAGAGAGAGAGAGAGAGAGAGAGAGAGAGAGAGAGAGAGAGAGAGAGAGAGAGAGAGAGAGAGAACATTTTAAGAATTTCTGAGAATCTACATTAGCCTATCCAAGATGATGGTAAAGAAGACAATAATCAACGTAAGAATCACTAAGAATAGTGTATTGGCTGATCCAGGTAATCCAGCTTAAGAATCTTTGAGAATCATGAGAACTAAGATAAGAAGGAGGTTAGAGAGATAGATTCACCTTAAGAGTCTGAGGTAAGAATCTTTTAAGAGACTCTCGCTGGTTGGGAGGAGGAGGAGGAGGAGGAGGAGGAATAGGAGTAGGATTCAGGAGGAGGTGGTGAATTTGGAGGAAGAAGAGGAGGAGGAGAAGGAAGAATGAGAAGACAAGGGGAAAGGAATACGTAACTGAACGAAGCAATACCG
>NW_024739352.1:0-7934 GCF_018991925.1 Homarus americanus | reverse complement strand
TAAGAGTCATGTAACTTCTACCTGGTGTTACCTGTAATCAAGCTAAGGTATATGTAAGAAGAATATAATCTCGTTACTATCCATTCCTCTTCCACTATCCTGCGAGGTGGTGTATTAATAGGCACAGATACTCATGATAAAGAAGGAATAAAGAGAAAGATGCAAGATACCTATAAAATGCGACAGAATATACCCACACATGCGTAATCCTAACCCATCCCAACCCAACCCAACCCTATCCTACCCCCAGCTTCACCACAGTACACAAAGTCATTCTTGGTATCAGAGTGACGCCTAAACACCCTGTATCGCCTAAGACACATTTGAATCGGATGGTTCGTTGACGGTTTTATTTCTTCGGTATAAACCAGTGAAGCAATTAGTTCGTGGGAACAGTGAGTCAAAATATTTCACATCAGCTTCGTTTACGACCTCCAGCTGATATTTACTTCTGTTGTCTATATCAATCACATTTTATAATGAAAAAAAAAATATGGTTAGTTACTTATAAATGAAAATAAATCATACTTAGATACTTAGGAGTGGGGAAAAAAGATACTTAAGATACTTAAAGATGAAAACACTCTTTGATACTTAAATTAGGACAAAATTAACTAGACATAAAGATTTAACTATGAGCGGTGGATATTACGACATGTACCGGCTATCAATACAGAGGCGCTATTTAGCCGTGAAGTTCTCTCAGAAACCCAACAAGACAATATGTGGTCACGTAAAAATTTCAGGTTAATTTTTAACACCATCCGTCATCTTAAACCTTGGCACCTGTAGATTAAGAAAATATATGGTGATACTTTTTCTGATGGGATAAAGGTCGTATTTGTCCAGAGAAGTAAGAGAGGAAAAAAATTACTTGAGAGGCATGACGCACAGAGTGTCTAAGGTGATAAAAGATCATATACTACCATTTGGGTTTTCAAATTAAGTTCATTACATAAAATATCAAACTCATAAAGATTACAAAAGAACAGAACACCATGAGCTCTCTACAGCTATTGTCAGCTGTCAATATGCTGATGTACAGAAGCTACACAATGTTATTGGTGACTGTAATCCCAGGAAAATGATGCTCTTATAAATTTGGTAACTGGAGCTGTAATGCCAGAAAATGCCAAATATGACAATCTATGTGCATATGAAGTTGGAAGACAAAATTATGAAAATTTTGTGAAGGAACGTATTGTTGGTCCATTGAGCATCTGGGAAAAGCTGTCCAAGGTTAATCTACTGTCGTGGAAAGCAGCAAATAAGACTTCAACCATCAAATTGCTATCACAAGTTATAGAACTTAAGCAGGACATACAGTATATGCATCACAGAAGGGCAGCACTGTACATGTCAAGTCACCAGACACTGATGTGTTTGGCATATTAAAACAGCCTCAACTTGGAGAAAATACAAGTATGATAACAGGAACTGGTGAGCGACGACACATTGGGCAGAGAGCCTTACAGGTTTCCATGCCTTCACAGGATCTGACTGCATTGGAAAATTTGTTGGCAAAGGAAAGAAAGCATGTTGGAGCACTTTGATGAAATCTAACACAAAAGTCCTAGATGCATTCAAGATGCTGAGTAGACCAAATGCCTCCAGCAGACATGTATATTGGTCTAGAGGAATTTGTATTTAAGCTCTACTGTCCACGAATGACTTTCACTAAACTGTCAAAACTTAGATGGCATCTCTTCAAGAAGTAAACTTCAAAGTATCACACAGAGAGGAGTGTACTAAGCTCTTCTGTGGTCTTGTGATGAAAGATAGTAAATGCTTCTGGCAATTAGGAGCATGCAGCAGGGAAGATTGACAATACCATTGGTTTTTGAGATCAACTACTCAGCCCAGGCTAAATCACAGAACTTGTTAAATGGATGTGGCGCTGTGAATGGATCATTGGTCATGTTCATACAGAAAGAATCAGAAAGAATAGTGGCATGGCATGCACTGAGATGTGTAACTGTCAAGGAGATGAATGCCTAAACAAGGTGAAGGAATCTGGGTACACAGAAGACTCCTTGATGACGAGACTGAAGCAATGTCTTAAATAATAACTTGTGACTTGTATACACATGATGTATAACACTACAAACTTTTAATAAATATAAAACGGTGGTTCTAAGCTTTTCAGATAATGGTAATAAGTATATGTTTAATTTCCAGTATTTGTCTTTAGCAATTAATTTTACTTACTGCAATCTCTTCTTTGCCAGAGACAGGATGGCATATATGAGCAGCCATGTTTGTAACACACTTAAGATATTATAACAGCATTCATAATATATTATGTTAAATTGTAATTATATAATACTACATGTTCATATGTTATTAGTCATGTTTTAAGTTACTTAGGACTTAATGGTAATACGTCTGTGGTTCATTACGCCGCTCTTTGATAAAACTTCTTTAATGGCATAAAACTTATAATAAACCGTTCAGAAAAAATTACACCACAGTTCCTTAACATAGTTTATAAGGATTATTACGATGTATGGTGTCAAAAATTAACATGAAATTTTTGCGGGATTACTTAAGCTCCTACACTAAAACCTGCCGACCTAACCTAACCTTTTTTACCCACCTCCACCTACTTACCTAACCTGACATAATTTAACCAAACCTGACATAATCTAACCTAACCTGACATAATCTAACCTAACCTGACATAATCTAACCTAACATGACATAATCTAACCTAACCTGACATAATCTAACCTAACCTGACATAATCTAACCTAACCTGACATAATCGAACCTAACCTGACATAATCTAACCTAACCTGACGTAATCTAACCTAACCTGACGTAATCTAACCTAACCTGACGTAATCTAACCTAACTTGACATAATCGAACCTAACCTGACATAATCGAACCTAACCTCCCAGTCTGACATAAGCTAACCTAATCAAACCTAACTTTCCCACCTACCGACCGTAACCTATCTACTTATTACCTACCTAACCTAACTTAACCCAACCTGACGTAATCTAACCGAACCTATTGAAACTTAACTTAACCACCTACCTCATCTAACACCACTTTGTAATCTCTTTGCGCTACCGCTCACAGGATGAGTATGGGGGGCACAATAAACTAGCCTCTAAGTGGCAAAATTAACAAAATTAACCTAACCTAACCCAACCTGACTTAACCTAACCTGATCTGATCTATCCAACTTAAACATCTTAGAATATATAATAAAGCCGCTAGGTTAATTTAGGCTAAATATGGTTGATTCATATTTCGTTTTGACAGAAATTCCCAGCAAAATAACGTATTTATATTGAGAACCACCGCCATGTTGGTTCCACGTTAACAAGACACGGATACACTACAGAATAACCCGCGTTCGTTTAACCTCAATTACTACAGTTTACTTTATAATCTTACTTCACAATCTTCACTATATCTCACTTCAACTTCACTCACATCCTACCATACCCCTAATGCCACATCCACTTCACACCTTCAGCATTTCACCACACAATCACCTTCCATCCTCACTCTTCACAATCTCACATCCCACTCTCTGCCAACCTTTCTACTACATCTCACTTCACAATCTTCACTATATCCCACTTCACAATCTTCACTACTTCTCACTTCACAATCTTCACTACATCTCACTTCACAATCTTCACTACATCTCACTTCACAATCTTCACTACATCTCACTTCACAATCTTCACTACATCTCACTTCACAATCTTCATTACATCTCAATTCACAATCTTCACTACATCTCACTTCACAATCTTCACTACATCCCACTTCAACTTCACTACATCCTACCTAAGCACCTTTCACTACATCCCACTTCACAACTTTCACTACATCCTCACTTCCACAACTTCACTACATCCCCACTTCACAATCTCACTACATCCCACTCACAATCAATTAGATCCACTCTGGCTAACTTCACTACATCCCCACTCACAACTTTCACTACATCCTCACTCTGCCAATCTTCACTACATCCTACTCACACCTTCACTACATCCCACTCACAATTTCCTAATTACATCCTAATTTCCTGCTAACTTCACTACATCTCACTCTTACAATCTCTCAATTGGCATCCCACTCTCTACAATCTCTCTTCACTACATCCATCTCATAATCTCACTACATCTCACTTCACAATCTTCACTACATCTCACTTCACAATCTTCACTACATCTCACTTTACAATCTTCACTACATCTCACTTCACAATCTTCACTACATCTCACTTCACAATCTTCATTACATCTCACTTCACAATCTTCACTACATCTCACTTCACAATCTTCACTTCATCTCACTTCACAATCTTCACCACATCTGACTTCACAATCTCACTACATCTCACTTCACAATCTTCACTACATCTCACTTCACAATCTTCACTAACACCATCCTTCATCACTACATATAACATCCATCAACACTACTTATAACACCATCCATCATCATCACTATATATAACACTATCCATCATCACTACATATAACACGATCCATCATCACTACATATAACACCATCCACCATCAGTACATATAGAACAATCCATCACGACATATAACACCATCCAACATCACTACATATAACACCAACCATCATCACTACATATAACATCATCCATCATCACTACATATAACTCCATCCATCATCACTACATAAGACACCATCCAGCATCACTACATATAACACCACCCATCATCACTACATATAACATCATGCATCATCACTACATATAACACCATCCATCATCACTACATATAAAACCAACCTATCATCACTACATATAATAACATCCATCATCACTACATATAACACCATCCAACATCACTACATATAACACCACCCATCATCACTACATATAACATCATCCATCATCACTACATATAACTCTATCCATCATCACTACATATAAAACCATCCTATCATCACTACATATAACATCATCCATCATCACTACATATAACACCATCCATCACTACATATAGAACCATCCTATCATCACTACATATAATATCATCCATCATCATTACATATAACACCATCCAACATCACTACATATAACACCACCCATCATCACTACATATAACATCATCCATCATCACTACATATAACTCTATCCATCATCACTACATATAACACCATCCAGCATCACTACATATAACACCAACCATCATCACTACATATATCATCATGCATCATCACTATATATAACACCATCCATCATCACTACATATATTACCCTCCTATCATCACTACATATAACACCATCCATCATTACTACATATAACGCCATCCTTCATCACTATATATAACACCATCCATCATCACTACATATTATAACACCATCCATCATCTTTACAAACACCAGTCCTCAACACTATAGTGATAAACAGAGCTTCATTTTGTTGTCAATTTCTTTAAATTCCAACCTTATTAAATCGTAATTCTTTCTGTATGGTCAAATTTTGATTTGACCTCAGTGATAGAGCTGTTAGTGTCAGTAAATCACAATGGTGTTCCGACGCACTGTAACAAAAGTTTCAAAGGTTGAGGTGAAGCCTTGCCAGGTGAAGGAGAAGGGCCCCCGATCTAACAAACTGCAGACCACAAAGCACACTAAACCTCAAAACAACAAGAAGAAGAAGGAAACTACCACTTTCTGCCATGTACAAAAGGACCAGTACCTGCCATGGGGAGACTACATCTTCACTGGTAAAAAGACAAAGAACAACAAGAAGCGTTGACCCAACATTTCTGATATATACAAATAATAAAAAACATATTAATTGATTTTGTTTGTATTATTTATGCTTTTATTATTTTCAACTGTAAACGTGCTGTTTTGGGAATATATTTTGAGTTACATAATATTTAGGTAGAGCAGTTTATTTCACTGTATATCCTTGTGTGAGTGTGTAGGTAGTGTGTGGATAGTGTGTGGGTACTATGGGTGTGTGGGCATTATGGAGAACTAGTCATGGCTAACTGTGATCCTATATACGGGTTACATCGGCCTTAACGCCCTTGTCTCAGCGCTATCTCATATATCCAAATTTCACATATTTGAAAGTATTAGATAACCAAAATATCTGGAAAATATTTAGTTAAAAATACAAATAATAAAACAAAATCGAAAACAGAAAGAAAAAACAATACCGGTGAAAGTGGAAATAAGGAGGAGGCAGAGCAGATGATATACAGGAAGACAGTAATCATCATCCCCGTGTGAACCAGCCAGAGAAGAACTCCTTCGCCTCACCGTCCACCCGCGTACGATCAGCTGAGTGAAGTTGCCTCGTGTTGCAGTAAACTTTATCTGTAAAAGGACAATTTACTTTTACTTTTATTGTTTATCTTACTGTTTATAACTGTTTATTTTCTCTTACATAATGTACACTAAGTATGGGAGTGTACAGTAAGTTATACCGGATGGCAACAAATTCACATTCGTCTTGCAAATATTAAAACATTACCCTAACAACAGTATTGTATAACAACACGAGCTAAAGTGATGTGTAAAAAGGTCGGTTGCAAAAAGAAATATTATTCTTTTAAGTCTTTTCAGTTTGTTCAGTGTTAACAACATTATAGGTCATATTTCATGCAGTATGCATATACAATGTTTGCTGAAGGTTTAATACCTTTCTGTTTACTGATGATGTAAAACCCTCGTTAAAATACTTTAGAGTCGTTTACAAAATATTTGGTGCGTTTCCGGAGCATTGCATGTTTTTACAGCATGCTAGGCGGCAGGTATGTGGAGTTTTAAGAGCACTTCACGCTATAGCTCAGTTGGCCACGGATTAGCGAATTACGAACTGAAAATGTTTGGATCGTCATCTGTTTCGTGTAAGCTGTGTCGGACATTTTGTGCTACATTAAAGTCCAGCGATCTGTGGCAGCTGTCGGGCTCCTGCCTGACCACCCTTTGCCTAAGAAGAGCGATTGTCTGAAGGTGTTCGAGTTGTTACTCAATTGTGAAAAAGTGATAGTGAGTCCCATAGACATGGCTGCCAGTTAGGGACAGTGTGGATACGGCACACTACATAGCATGTCTTCGGAAAGTAAAGGAGGCCGTGTAGCCAAGACTGCACTCAACGGCCTTCACTTCCCCAATTACAGCTAGATGGACTGAGAGCACCTCGGGATTATCATATCTATAATGCCAGACGGTAACACCATCCCCTTGACACCTCGGAGACTATACAGTACTGTGTTCGGGGCGTGTTTGTGGGTCTCTACTGCCGCCTCCCTGAACAAGTTGCAAATGAATGGAGGCTGGCATGGTATGAGCTATCCACTGCCTGCTGAATACAGTATTTGCAAATGTGACCATAAACCCCAACAATTGTAGCAAATTACAAGTCCCGGGATTTGCCCCTGGTATTAACACAGTGACAAGCGTCCCATTCCTGGTAAGTAGCAGGTGGCCGGAGGTAGTGCAATCCTCTCCCAGACTACACGGAGATGAGAGAGAGCTGGCTGACCATCATGGTAAGGACGCCTCACTATTTGGACCCCAGGGAGGCCATTATCGTAAGTTAAGTGAAAGGCATTTGGAATACTGGACGACTAGACGCTATATGAATTTCATTACCCTAGTTTTCCCACCGATAATAATGAGTACAAGGGAGGTAGTCTCATCGGCGTTCATCAACACCATAGCCGTCTCAGTTACCTATTGCTCGTACAAGGTTTTTGAATGAAATAGTTTTACTAATATCAGGAACTTTCAAACTACTACAGGAAATAATATATATATATATATATATATATATATATATGCAAATAAATCACTGTAGGTGCGCGTGATCCAGGTATATGCTGATAACCACAAGGAAAAAGAAAACACGAAGTTCCCAAGCGCTTTCGTGTAATTCACATCTTCAGGGGTGAGTACAGACTGTAGGA
>NW_024739351.1:5000-11000 GCF_018991925.1 Homarus americanus | reverse complement strand
GCACTCCATCCCACGAAGAGGAAACGAAACCGGTCGGATATCTTTTAAGTAAGCCCCGCCGGAATTTCGTCTATCACCTCGAAAAGAGTGCTTGGCATGCATTGCAGTGGAACCTAAATTGATGAGTGCGCCTGGGCCCGCAGTCTACCATGTAGTGGTGCAGGCAGAGAGATGAGAATGCTTGGGTGACGCCGTGCTCTTCCTCACGCGCTCCTCCACCCTCTCCCACGGTCAGACGCGGTGTGGGCGTTCTCTTTGAGAGTTCGCCACGAGTCCACGCCTATCTCATGACTGGGAGGGAGGCAGGGGGAGTTCTCTCTAAACGCGTTAAAGACGGTGTTGCGCCTCATAACGGCGCTCGCCGGGATAGAGCACTAGTTCTGCAGCCGGAAAGGCCGCTCACGCCAATTAATACTGCGACTCTCGCTCTCTTTCTCCGGATAAACAAGTGCCACTGCTGTGGCATGCGGGAACGGGGAAAGAGGTCAAAGTTTAAGCGGCAAAGGTGCGGCTGAGTAAGGGCGGAACACGAGCGTATATGCATTAAAACTGTGTGTGTATATGACTCTGCGAGAGATGTTCTGCTGGAACACTTTTCCTATTGGCTATTTACCACTCAATGAGAAGGAACGGAGTCAGGGGTGGGAGTGCCGGCGCCATGGCCGCTGGTACCCCCGCGACAAGCCCCTCAAACCTTCCTGCCTGGTAATGTCGGTGGTGAAGAAAGTCGGTGGCAGAGCGTCTTCCGCTTCGTGGTTGGGGAACTTGTTCCCCCTAAGGATGATGAGACCACGATCGACCTCGTAGTAGGAGAGAGCTACCCGCCAAATTTA
Organism: Homarus americanus; assembly: GCF_018991925.1. NCBI lineage: Eukaryota > Metazoa > Arthropoda > Malacostraca > Decapoda > Nephropidae > Homarus > Homarus americanus. The sequence goes on along the minus strand of NW_024739351.1, from coordinate 10,167 downwards.
AGCATATTAATAAGCGGAGGAAAAGAAACCAACAGGGATTCCCTTAGTAAGGGCGACTGAACCGGGAAAAGCCCAGCGCATAACCTCGATGTCTTCGGGCACGAGGGGTGTTGCGTTTGAGAGGGTCCAGCACGCCGTCCCATACCGTCTAAGTCAAGCTTGAAAGCGGCCACTGCCCATGGAGGGTGACAGGCCCGTATGGTGGCGCCCGTGAGGGTACAGATGGGACGGTCGGAAAGGGCCTCTCTGTAGAGTCGGGTTGCTTGAAAGTGCAGCCCAAAGCAGGTGGTAAACTCCATCTAAGGCTAAATATGACCACGAGACCGATAGCGAACAAGTACCGTGAGGGAAAGTTGAAAAGAACATTGAAGAGCGGTTCAAGAGTACGTGAAACCGTTAAGAGCCAAACGGGTGGAAACTCGAAGGTCGAACTGAGGGGGTTCAGCTCGTCGGCTGTCGGCTGGGTGGGGTGTTGTAATTGAGCGACACAAAAATGTTTGGGCGTGCCCCCACTCACGCTGGCGTCGGCGGGCGTATTTCGCCTCGTAGTAGGTCACCGCGACCCGTTGCCGGGGACGTCGAAGGCCCAGTCGGAATGGTACCTCGCCGCCGACTCTCTCTCAGCTCGTCTGGGGGGGAGACCCGCGCGACGGGGGGAACCACCGGTGTCCTGGCTGCCCTGAGACGGTCGTCGAGAAGAGCTTGCCGCCGCTTCGGCGGCGGTTTTGCTCTCGCGGTGTGCAAAAGGTCGGTGATCCACCCGACCCGTCTTGAAACACGGACCAAGGAGTCTAACATGTGTGCAAGTCAATGGGCTCACTAAACACAAAGGCGAAATGAAAGTGACGGGCGCCCGGGGCAGCTGTAACAGGCTCTCCGGTGCGTCTTGGGCCGATCCCTGACCGGCTGCCTGCGGCCTCGCCCACGCCGCGACAAGCGGGGTGAGATACTTTCCCCCGTCTCTGGACGTTGCGTGTGGTGGAGGTCGTCAGGGCGATGGCCGAAGTTTAATTTCCCCTCATGGGAGGGAGGGGCGCAGGCCCGGGACTTGCCAAGACGCCGCGGTGCTGTCCGTCCCCGGAAGCGGGCCGTCGGTAAACGGCGGAGGCGCACCGGGGCGGGCAGTCGGCAAGTACCATGAGCATATATGTTGGGACCCGAAAGATGGTGAACTATGCCTGGCCAGGATGAAGCCAGAGGAAACTCTGGTGGAGGTCCGTAGCGATTCTGACGTGCAAATCGATCGTCGGAGCTGGGTATAGGGGCGAAAGACTAATCGAATCATCTAGTAGCTGGTTCCCTCCGAAGTTTCCCTCAGGATAGCTGGAACTCGCAGGGTGAATTTCATCCGGTAAAGCGAATGATTAGAGGTCTTGGGGACGAAACGCCCTCAACCTATTCTCAAACTTTAAATGGGTGAGATGCCGAGCTTGCTTGTAGGGATGAAGCTCCGGCGACTAATCTGAGTATCTAGTGGGCCACTTTTGGTAAGCAGAACTGGCGCTGTGGGATGAACCAAACGTCGAGTTAAGGGGCCTAAATGAATGCTCATTCAGATCCCATTGAAAGGCGTTGGTTGCTATAGACAGCAGGACGGTGGCCATGGAAGTTGGAATCCGCTAAGGAGTGTGTAACAACTCACCTGCCGAAGCAACTAGCCCTTAAAATGGTATGGCGCTCAAGCATTCTCCCGATACTCGACCGCCGGGCGCACTACCGGCCTCGCTCTCCAGGCGAGGTCTCGAAGCCCCGGTGAGCAGGAGGGTCGCAGTGGTGAGCGCTGAAGGGAGCAGGCCGCCTGGAGCCACTGGTGCAGATCTTGGTAGTAGCAAATACTGAGAGAGACTCCCTTGATGACCGAAGGAGAAGGGTTCCATGAACATCAGTTGACATGGGTTAGTCGCTTTCCTAAGCCCAGGGCTGCCTGATCCACGCTCGAGGCAATGCACACGAGCAGAGGAGAAGAAGAAGAACAACTACAACTAAGTAGGGTTCTATCTATCTATCTACCTCGGCCTTATATAACACAGTCTAACAAAGTGAAAGGCCAAAGGATGAGGGCGAAAGGGAATACTACTAATCCAGAACTAGGCCTGAAACCCTAGCGGGTAGCCTGAATGCACACCCCGAAGCTGGTCCTGGCAACTGAACCACTCGCGCCCACCCAAAATCCGGAAAGAGTTTCTGTTTAATACCCAGCAGAAATCTCTATCCAGAGAGGGCTGGTAAGACTGTTAGCCGAGAGCGTCAGAAATTCTTGGCGCGGCGCCAAAAGCACCCGCCCGGTCCGTGAAAAACGCGAGGTGGTTATCCCAGAAAGCAGCATTGTCGAACTGCTTCCGCCGCCCCTGTGCGCATCTACAACCGCATCTGGTCTCCAAAAGCAGCCTCTGGTCGACAGACCAACGTAGGTAAGTTTCGGGCCTGTGCTGCATTCATAACCGCATCTGTCTCCTAAGGTAAGCAGCCTTCGGTCGATAGACCAATGTAGGTAAGGAAGTCGGCAAACAGATCCGTGAATTTTGATATGATTGGTTTCCTGGAGGACGGGCCAGTCGGCCTGTGCGGGAAGCGGGCCTGCCCGCGCAGGACTGGCGAGGACGGTAGGGACGTTAGGGCAACCGCCGTGGTTCGTCCGGCGAGGGATGATGTCGCATTACGTGCGCCTTCGCAGCGGGCGCTGCCATGTGGCCTTAGCCTCTAAACCGAGCGCTCGGACCGGCGTACTTCCGGCTCTTCCGTGGAACGCCAGCTGGGTGTGGGCGTTTCGCTGGCGGTGTTCGTCCCTCCAAAGCTCTGTAGTAAGGTGCGGGGGGGAGGCAATGTTTCGTTCACTACAATCCCACTTCGGGTTGGCGCCCAGCGATCAACTCTCAGAACTGGCACGACCAGGGAATCCGACTGTTCAATTAAAAACAAAGCATTGCGATGGTCTTTGATGGATGATTTACGGTGATTTCTGCCCAGTGCTCTGAATGTCAAAGTGAAATAGGCCCAACTGCCGCCGGGTAAACGGGCGGAGTAACTATGACTTCCAAAGGGTAGTTGCAATTCAGCGAACTCAGGTTAAGTCCGTGTATCTGTTGATAAGCGGTATTGTGGTTAATTTGGGGTTAGCTGGATGTTCAACGAACTATCGAACTGCGTTCAATCGGGCCAGTGAGCCTTCAGCTTCCAAGACAGGCGAGAGTCGGGCACCATTAGCTGTTCGGCAAAAAGCGCAAAATCAGTGCGAGGTCCTGCGGGATGCAGGGCACCACGTGTTCCCCCACCGTCCCGGAGCGGCAGCTGTCTGAGAGGCGACGCCACACCGTGCGTGGGTTCTGGAGGTAAAAATTTGGCAGAGGATGGGATCCCTGAAGAACCCCCAGGCCCACTAAGTCTCGTATAGCCATTGGCCGCTGGCGTCAGCGGCCGAGGACACAATCACAACAGACAGACCCAGCATATTATCGGGACCAGGAGCGACACCCAAAACGACAAACATCATCGTGACCATGGAGTATAAAGGCAAGGGTCTCTTGATCAAAATCCGGAGGTGGAATTTGCGATGCCCTTTAGGATCTGCTAGGCATACCTGGGAACCACACCAGGTCCTCGCACTCCCAGCGATTCCTACAAATCAGGTGCGGCAAATGTCATGCCACTTAGCGACCCTAAAGTCTGTGCAGTCCATCTCAAAAAGCTGCTCCCTAGAGAGCAGCAGGTCTGCTGGTCCCTCATCGACTAATAAATGTGGCGAGTGTGGAAGGACATTCCTAACCCGGGTGGGATTCTACCCAACACACTCCGGGGTCACACATGCACAAGGACCGCCAACCGACTCTGAGCTCACAGTGGTTGCCTACTCCACACAGGTAAATGCTCCAGGGCGAGGAGGAGGTGAAACCTCCAGTCAGAAGTGTTGGGTTTCAAAATCAACCAAGTGTTGATTGGAAGCCCCGGAGGGGACAACTGCTGAACGCTTTGAGGGCTGGCAAGAAGACCCAAAAAAGTACAGCAGGAACATTGCACGAAGTGGCCTCCAGGAAACAGAAGATTCTGGAAGCAGCCCCAGATCAACCAACGGGTTGGAGAAGTGCACAAGAGCCCTCTGCTATACAAGATCAGCTACCCGAGGGGGTCAACGATCCTGACCCTTCTGACCCTGATGACTTTATAACCCAGAGCGGGATATCGCCCCGGAGCTGGGGGCGAGGGCTTCAGCGGGAGCATCTGAGGGCTTCTCAGTGAGAGGAGGAGGAGGGTGACGCATTGGTCGTCGTCTCAATCTAGTGCTGCGGGCCATTCTGTCCCCAGATGGCCTGGACGGAACACCACGTCGAGATGGCGCTGAATGGACTGGAGGGCTGCATTATGGAGAGGCTGGCTGCCGAGTGCTGCCTTCTGGAAGAAACGCCCGCAAATAGCATGCCCAGTTGGCAGACACTCACCCAGGAGAGCTGTAAAAGAATGGAGTATGCACAGACACAAAGGGCTTACAAACGCAGCCCAAAGGAGATCGCACAAGATCATCAACGATGTCAATTGAGGAGGCCTCGGTCGATGAATTCAGAAGCGGAATCTGACCCGAGGCTTGCTGCTGAATCGCCCCCGATTACGAACATGTTGAGGTGCGCACGAATGACAGGATGCTGACAATTTGACCCCATAGCCGGCAAAGAGGTGGTGGGCAGCACTTCTGTGGACCGGAGACTGCAGTAGGTCCGGAGAACCCAGATCACACCGGAGCGCTTTTCACGGCTAGGGCTGAGGGTCTCCAAGAATATCCAACACATGGCTGTATTTGGCACGGGTTCCTCAATGGATGAAAAACAGAACGTCCATGCTTCCCGTACGCCAGACCCCCTAATTGGCGTCCAATTACGATCGGGTCCCCACATCCTAGGCTTACTGTAAAATCCTCGCATTCCGGATGGTGGAGCGCGACTGGCGCAGCCAGAAGGCCTTTAGGGTCCGGCTGACACGGTGCGGAGAACTTAGCATCAGAGAGGGATCGATATGCACGCCCGGAGAGAGAAGCGAACATCTTATATCAATTTTGTCGACGTAGCCAAAGCGTTTGACACTGTGTCGCGTACCACCTCTCTCTCGGCGGTAGCACTTCGGCGCTTGACGCTTCAACCACCTTCTGGATGCTAGAAGGATCTTTGCCAGCCACGTAGGA
>NW_024739350.1:0-7906 GCF_018991925.1 Homarus americanus | reverse complement strand
GAGGATAGTGATCTATCCCCCTTCTTGAAAATCGGTATTACATTCGCTATCCTCCATGATTCTGGTACTACACCTGTTTTTAAGGACATGTTAAACAACTTTGCTAAGGGCATACTAAGCTCTTCCTTACATTCCTTTAATACTTTGGCAAATATCTCATCGGGACCAGGTGACTTATTAGGCTTTAGTTTGTCTATTTGCTTACTAACATCGTTACTAGTCACTACTATCTCACTTAATTTGTTTCTTCAATATCTCTGGAATAGAGACCGAAGGGAGCAAAAATGACCGAACGACATTTGCCGACGGGACAGGGCGGCCTTTTTAATTTAATTTTTTTCTTTTCTTTGCAATGTGTATTTTTTGCACATTTACTAAAGGATAGAAGATATTAATTGTAATGTAATTGCTATATAAAAATTGCTTCAGTCTTGTGCTTAATATCTGGTAGACGTCGGAAATAATCAGCATTATTCTGAAACAATCAGCATTATTTTTCCCAATTTCAATTTAACTAGTGAATTACAAGGACTGAAAGAGGTTTATGTACACAGGGTGACCTTACAAAACATGAGGTCAGGTCAAAAACATGACATCCGCTAATCCACACACCAAGACCACCACAAACACAAAAGAAAGAGCGACGTAACTCGTCATGTTAAGTCAGGTGAAGTTCTTAGCCACGCCCCAAACCAAAAAAAAAAATTGTATAGCATGCAAATGTATCACATTGAAATTATGTTAACTTTTTATCCTTTATTTTATAAAGCAAATACATTGCAAAGAAGCAATTACATTACAATAAATATATTTTATCTTTTAGTAAATGTGCAAAAAATACATTGCAAAGAAGAAAGAAAAATAAAAGAAAAATTATAAAGGCCATATGTCCATTCGGCCAAATGTCCGTTTGGTCATTTGTCCGTTCGGTCTATTGTCCGTTCGGCCATTTGTCCGTTCGGTTTATTTGTCCGTTCCGTAAATGTCCGTCAGTGAAACGATCCGTCGACCCATCTGTCCGGGAGCCATATATGTATAACCGATCGGAATTCTCTCCTTGGGGTTTTAGATAAAGTGGATGGTAATGCAGTGGAAGTGCCCCTAGGAGAAAAACCCGAACCAGCACAAACACAATTACTTTAAAAACTATTCTCCGTGACCTGAGGAAAGACAGCACCTGTGATTGGGGTGAATGAGACGCACTGTAAAATTTGACACTTCTATTCCCTCCAACACTACAACCACGATCAACAATGGTACACCAACATTTGCGCACATCTTAGCCTGGCTTAAAACACTATACTGGGGAACAAAATGTTATACATGATATCAGAAATAGGTAAAAATACTAAATGCCTTATGAGAAACTACTAAGGAAACAGTGCTACTTACCACATCCCTTAGTGACACATAAACATTTGAAAACAATCGTATCAAAATATTAAGAAATTATTAACTCCACCCTGAACAGACCTTAAGGGCATTCACCAAAGTAATATCAGTCACTGAGAAATGGTGTCAGAAAATATCATGGAGAATTAACTACACATAAAAAATAATATGAGTCACTGAGAAAATGGTATCAAAAATATTAAATAAATATTAACTACACACTCCAAGAAACCCTGAAAATCACTCATGACCCATCAGGCAGGCGGGTGCTCCTCTGGTTTGATAGTACTTTCTCTAGATTCTCAGGAATCATGAATGTTTTTCTCCACCAATACCTGTACACATGCGACACCCATAGGTTCCGAATGCACCCATATTTTTAATACCCACAAGCTTTTCATAACTTTTGATAGGAATTCTTACATCTCACGTGTGAAAATCAACCATCAGAAGCGCTGTTTCCACACATGGACTTGGGAAGTTCTAAACACACCTTACCACCATTTATCGTAACATGCAACACACAAGCTCAGTACACACCCATACTGGGGAGATAAAATGTCTCTAAGTACCCACTAGACTCCTGGTCTCAGTGTGTGACCTTTCATTCACTCAGACTGCCTCAGTTTACACTCAGTACATCCATGAACCGGAAGAGAGTGAGGGCATGTCAGCCAAAGAAACCTGCCCAGCTGAGGGGGTTCTATTTTCCCGTTAGTAAGAGGTTTTCACTAAACTGACTGAAGATACCTGGTGTTATGAACCGAGGTGGGGGAGATCTGGTGACCCCAAACGATCGTCAACCGAGGGCGGACGCTGGTCCCACGTAGTTATTGTCAGGAACACTCGTTCCTTCGGGCTGTCCCGGCTAAAACTTCGCTAACCAGTGGTCAACACAGACAGCTCACTCCGCTCCACCCTTCAAACTGCTCAACTCGACCGCGTGGGCTCTACAGAATCTCTGTTAGCTATTGTTAACTTCTCCTCCGCCCTATCTAAACCTTGTCTGAGATCGAATAAACTTACTTGCAACACTGATGAACTGTGCACGCAACGAGACCAGGCCACGTGATCATTTTTCCTGTCAAAGGCGCAGAGGACGTACGTCTGGACGAACACTTTTGCGACTGAGCGACCAGCCAGAGCGTGCCCCCAAGGCGTTAGCCTGCTAATGACATATTTACCAGCATAACTAATAGCTTCGTTGGGACACACGTAACATATTTATACTGATAAACGATCTATAATCATTTTAAATTTAATAAATGTCATTTATTTTTATTATTCGCGTCCATATTAATTCGGTAAATTACATTCAAGATCGCACAAGCCCAGTTCCAAAAGCTCCCACCACGTGTGGGTAAGCGCCACCCTTGCCCAGTCAACCTCTCTCTAGGCGACTCAGCGTATCGCCATATTGGTATTTACGTACTACCGTCTCTAAATATAACACCGAAATTTCTGAATATTACATATATATATATATATATATATATATATATATATATATATATATATATATATCATCATAAATCCTAGTAAAAACGTGGATAAGATAAATCTTGATAAATCACACGTGTGATTTTATCAATATATATATATATATATATATATATATATATATATATATATATATATATATATATGCAAGTAAATCACTGTAGGTGCGCGTGATCCAGGTATATGCTGATAACCACAAGGAAAAAGAAAACACGAAGTTCCCAAGCGCTTTCGTGTAATTCACATCTTCAGGGGTGAGTACAGACTAAGGAGAAGTACAAAACAAGGTGTATATATACAGAGGAGGGTGAGATCAGGTCCACAATGGTCAGGTATTAGGTAATGACCCTACTAATCTTTAAAAAGCACCGCAACGGTTGGTAGTCAGGTCAGAGGGTAAGGTGACCCAACCTTCTCATTTGGTTACAAATTTTTTAATTTCAAAATTGTCCGGTTTGTACATGCCATTACTCAAATTCATGTTGACTGCTTCTTTATGTTTAATAAGACTAGATTCTATAATGTTCCTACTGTCAATTGAATTACAAGGTAATATTGAGGAGGCATTATCCCAGTCAATGCAATGCTTATTATCCCTCAGATGAACAGAGCATTGGATTCCTGGCCTGTCCTAACACTATATTTATGTTGTTTAAGTCTAGTTACAAGATCTTTACCTGTCTGGCCTAAGTAAAACATATTACATTCCTTGCAAGGAACTTTATAAATGCAACCAATTGTGTTGTTGGGGGAGTTCTTGATTAACATTTGTTTAACAGTCCTTGAGTTTTTAAATGCCACATTGACGTTCCAGGTTTTTAGTTGTAAAGGAATTTGAGAGAAATTTTTGTGAAATGGTCTTATTACCATTTCACAAAAATTTCTCTCAAATAGATTGGAATAGATTGGAATTGAAGTATTGGGAATAAATTGAAATCAGAACAAATGAACAAAATTCTTGACCCTTCCAAATATAGCATATTTGAATTGGAACAAGTATTAATTAACAAAAATAAGAAAATATTACAAAAACTAACATTTTATTGAATTAGCCTAAACTGGAAATGCAACAAATCGAAATAAGATTAAATCCGAATAAATATTAACCAGAATTGGAATAAATTGAATCAACTAATCAACTTCATAAACTCAAGAAAAAATTACTCTAGGTTATTGTTTTTTGTGTGTGTTTTACGGGAATGAGCCCACCCGGGCACAAATCGAACGACCCACAATGGGGCCTAGGGGCGAAAAAATAAGAGCAGAAAGAAATTAAAAATAGAAAAGAAAAAGATTATACTGTATTATTCTACACCACGAAGATGCTGGAAAGCCAGCTTTTTAAAGTGAGACATTGTATAAGTCTGGAAACACAGAAGAAGGCAGAGCATTCCACAGTTTGGCTGTGTGAGGCAAGAAGGAGGTACTCTAACGGGTTATTCTAGTGTGACTGAAATCCACAGAGAAACGGTGGGCACCGTGGGCAAGACATGTTTTACGAGCCCACGGCCTTTCCAGCGGTGCACAGGATGCCAAATCCCCTGAACATTGCCCGTTAAAGTACCTGTAAAAGAGAGAGAGTGAAACAACATTGCTGCGAAGAGAAAGGAAAGAGAGATTGTCAACTAAAGGAGGAGAGTTAATAAGACGAAATGCCTTTGATTCCACCTTATCTAACAGTTGGGCAGAAGAGCAGCCACCCCAGACATGAAATCAGTACTCCAAGTTAGGATGAATGAATCCCTTATAGACTTGGAGCAACTGCTCAGGAATGAAGTAGCTGCGGCATCTGTACAGCATTCCCAACTTTCGGGAAGCAGCTTTAGTTATAATACGGATGTGTGATTTCCAGGACATATTGGAGGAAATGGTGAGGCCTAGCATATTTATTTCAGAATTTGGCAGAATGATAGCATCCTGAAATGTAATTTGTGGGACATCATCTAATTTAGAAAGTGTAATTGGTAAATTCTGAGTTTTATTACTATTGAATTTAACCAAGTTTGTACCTCCCCATTCAGAGATGCTGCACAGATCCACATTGATAGAAGTAATGATATCAGCTCTAGAAAGAGATCTAGTTTGAGATTTAGGAGGAAAGGTAAAATGTAAAGAAGAGTGAAGAGTAGAATCATCAGCGTAAGAATGGCTAGAATTACAGGAGCTCCCCTACTTACGAACATTCGAGTTACGAACTTTGAAAACCGCGCCGAGTCGTAAGTTCAACTGCCGCGCGATAGATGGCGTTGACTGTTCGGCGTCACCCTGTATCCCCAGCACATTTTCACGGTGTTATTTGTGGTTATTTGTGGTTTTGACGAATACCTGTATTATTGACCCTAACATGTCTCAGAAGAGTAAGAGTGATGCCAATGGTGCTGGTGGTAGTAAGAAGCGTCGCACTATTACGTTGGAAAATAAGGTGGACATTATAAAGCATTGTGAAAGAGGTGAGAAAATAATAAGGACACAGCGCATTCTGCAACATGTGAAAGGTTCTGTGCCAATGCATTCCACAATCATTAGTAAGAAAAGAGGCTCAGTGATCGCAGAGATGGAAAAACTTTTGAGTGTGTGGGGAAGACCAGCATCAGCACCGCATGCCTATAAGCCTTAAATTAATTCAGCGGAAAGCCATAAGTCTCTTTGAAAATGTAAAGGCTAAACATGGTGAGAGTGTTGCTGACAGAAACATTTATTGCTAGCCATGGTTGGTTCTTCGGGTTTAAGGCACGTTCAAACCTGCGCAACATAAGAGTGAGTGATGAGGCTGCCAGTGCTGACATGGTAGCAGCCAGGGAGTTTCCTAAGCTTTTGTCGGAAATTATTGATGACGGGGGTTACCTACCAGAGCAGGTGTTTAATGCGGATGAGACCGGTTTATACTGGAAGAAAATGCCTGATCATACATTCATTGCCAAAGAAGAGAAGACTATGCCTGGTTTTAAGGCATCGAAGGATAGACTTACACTCCTGCTTGGTGGAAAGGCTGCTGGTGACTGCAAACTAAAACCTTTGATAGTGTATCATTCCAAAAACCCCAGGGCCCTCAAGGGTGTTGTCAAAGCTCCAGTTCCTGTTGTGTGGAAGGCAAACCCTAAGGCATGGATGACTCAAGTCCTCTTCGAAAACTGGTTTTCCATAATTTTGTACCTGATGTGGAAAAGTACTGCAAGAACAAAAACTTGCTCTTCAAGATCCTGCTTATGCTAGATAATGCCTCTGGTCATCCATCATTCCTGGACGATTTCCACGCCAACATCAAGGTGGTGCACTTGCCTCCCAATACCACCTCTGTCCTGCAGCATATGGACCAAGGTGTCAAGCAAGTTTTAAAGCATGCTACCTGCGGAGAACTTTCACACAGTCTGTGAAGGAGACAGAAGGGGAGAGTGGAGTGACACTGAGGGAGTTCTGGAAGAACTACAACATCTACAAGGCCATTAAGAACATTGATGCTTCCTGGCGTTAGGTCAAGACTTCCAACATGAATGGTGTTTGGAAAAAGCTCTGCCCACAATTTGCCAATGACTTCAAGGGATTTACAGAGAATGTGGATTCAGTTGCCAACAACCTAGTTTTACTGGGCAAGCAACTGCATTTGGAAATGGAGGAAGATGATGTCCACGAATTGTTGGAATGCCACACTCAGGAGCTGACCAACGAAGATTTCATGGAGCTGGAGTCACAGGGTCCAGGAGGAGGTCCCTGAGGAGGAACAGGAGGCTGAGGAACCCAAAAAGTTCAACTCTAATCAGCTGGCTGAAGATTTCAGCATGATTGAGAAGGTATTAGCTTCTTTTGAGTGTCAGGACCCAAACATTGAAAGAGTTACAAAAGTGTCTGCAGCTGTTCACGATGCCATTGCCTGCTACAAGATAATTTATGAAGAAAAGAAGAGATTAACTGTGCAGACATCTCTTGATAAGTTTTTCAAAAGAGTTGAGATGGGACAGAAGGAGCAAGAGAAATTATAATCTACGGAACATCAAGAACCAATGCCATCTACGTCTACAGGAGGTTATACAACCTTTAAAGCCATTTCCAGTGCCCCAGAACCAGATACCTGTACCTCAGACCCTGTTGATCCTCCATCTCTACCCTCATCTCCATCTTCCAACTAACTCCAACACCCCTGCAAGCAAGGCAGCACCAGGAATAAAGTAAGTACAGTAACTTTATAAATACCTTTATTTATTATTACTATACATGTTGTTATTACTATACATGCTATTTATACATTAAAATACCGTTTAAGGCTGGTAAGAAATACTGTCACGTATTATTGGGGTATACAGTAGCTGTCTGTGCAGCTTTTTTTTTTTAAATGTTGTATACAATATTCAATATTGACAAGAGTAATGTTGCACTTACGAACAAATGGACTTACGAACAGACCTCAGGAACCTAACCAGTTCGTTGTAGTGTGATAAATCATTGATAAAAAGAAGGAAGAGAGTAGGTGAAAGAACAGAGCCCTGTGGTACACCACTATTGGTAGAGAAAGAGCGAGAGATCGATTCCTCGACAACAACTGCCATGGATCGGTTCTCAAGGAAGCTAGAGATTAGAAAACAAAGTGGGGGAGAGAAACCAAAAGAGGGAAATTTAGAAAGCAAAGACTTGTGCCATACCCTGTCAAATGCTTTGGAGATGTCGAGGGCCACGACGCAAGTTTCCCCATAATCTCTAAGAGAGGATGACCAAAGATGGGTGCAATAGGAGAACAGATCGCTAGTGGATCTCGCCTGGCAAAAGCCATACTGGTGATCCGACAAAAGAGAATGGCGTTCAAGGTGACGGAGAAAATGGGAGTTCAAGATAGTTTCGAAAATCTTAAGAGAGAGATGAAGTTAGGGCAATGAGGCGATAGTTAGAGGGATTAGAATGGTTACCCTTCTTCGGGATGGGCTGAACCAAGGCATGCTTCCAAATGACGTATCACATGAACCAGAGTCAATTTGATCGTACAGTATGTAAAATAATTTCCATCAAGTTATAACAATAAATCAGA
>NW_024739349.1:0-5555 GCF_018991925.1 Homarus americanus | reverse complement strand
GCTGATCAGTATAGTCATGGCCCAGTATAACAAAGTCCCACTATCGAGCATAACAAAGTCCCCTGTTCGAGTATAACAAAGTCCCTGATCGAGTATAACAAAGTTCCCTGATCGAGTATAACATATCCCCTCATCGAGTATAACAAAGTCTCCTGGCCCAGTATAACAAAGCCCCAGATCGAGCATAACAAAGTCCCCTGATCGATTATAATATAGTCCCTGACCGAGGATAACAAAGGCCAATGGTCGAGTATAACACAGTCCCCTGATCGAGAATAACAAAGTCCCCTGATACTAGTATAATAAAGTTCCCTGACCGAGTATAAAAAAGTCCCTTGGCCCAGTATAACAAAGTCCCCATATCGAGCATAACAAAGTCCCCTGATCGATTAAAACAAAGTCCGCTGGTCGAGTATAGCAAAGTTCCCTGATCGAGTAAGACAAAGTCCCCTCATCGAGTATAAGAAAGACCCCTGACCGAGTATAACAAAGCCCCCTGGACGAGTATAACAAAGTCCCCTGACGGAGTATAACAAAGGCCTCTGGTCGAGTATAACAAAGTCCCCTAGTCGAGAATAACAAATTCCCCTGATCCTAGTATAACAAAGCCCCCTGGACGAGTATAACAAAGTCCCCTGATCGATTATAACAAAGTCCATTGATCGAGTATAACAAAGTCCCCTGGTCCAGTATAACAAAGTCCCCTGATCGAGTATAACATATCCCTTGATCGAGTATAACAACGTCTCCTGGCCCAGTATAACAAAGTCCCCATATCGAGCATAAGAAAGTCCCCTGATCGATTAAAACAAAGTCCCCTGGTCGAGTATAGCAAAGGGCCCTGATCGAGTAAGACAAAGTCCCCTGATCGAGTATAACAAAGTCCCCTGATCCTAGTATAACAAAGTCCACTAGACGAGTATAAAAAAGTCCCCTGAACCGAGTATAACAAAGTCCCCTGATCGAGTATAACATATCCCCTGATCGAGTATAACAAAGTCCCTGGTGGAGTATAAAAAAGTCCACTGGTCGAGTAAAACAAAGTTTTCTAATTGAGTATAACAAAGTCTCCTGGCCAGGTATAACAAAGTCCCCTGATCGAGTATAACAAAGCCCCCTGGACGAGTATAACAAAGTCCCCGACAGACTATAACAAAGGCCTATGGTCGAATAGAACAAATTCCCCTGCTCGAGAATAACAAAGTCCCCTGATCTAAGTATAACAAAGCCCCCTGGACGAGTATAACAAAGTCCCCTGATCGAGTATAACAAAGTCCCCAGGTCCAGTTTTAAAAAGTCCCCTGATCGAGTATAACATATCCCCTGATCGAGTATAACAAAGTCCCTGGTGGAGTATAGCAAAGTCTCCTGGTGGAGTATAACAAAGATTTCTAATCTAGTATAACAAAGGCCCCTGGTCGAGTATAACAAAGGCCCTCATCGAGTATAACAAAGTCCATTGGTCAAGTATAAATAAGTCCCCTGGTCGAGTATAACAAAGTCCCCTGATCGAGTATAACAAAGTCCCCTGATCGTGTATAACAAAGTCCCCTGATCGAGTATATCAAAAGCCCCTCATCGAGTCTAATAAAGGCCCCTAATCGAGTATAACAAAGTTCCCTTATCTACTATAACAAAGGCGCCTCATCGAGTATAACAAAGTCCCCTGATTGAGTATAACAAAGCCGCCTAATCGAGAATAACAAAGTCCCCTGGTCGAGTATAACAAAGTCCCCTGTTCGAGTCTAACAAAGTCCCCTTATCGAGTATAACAAATTCCCATTATCGAGTACAACAAAGTCCCCTTATCGAGTATAACAAAGTCTGGTGATCGAGTATAACAAAGGCCCCTGGTAGAGTATAACAAAGTCCCTGGTGGCGTATAAAAAAGTCCACTGGTCGAGTAAAACAAAGTTTTCTAATCGAGTATAACAAAGTCTCCTGGCCAGGTATAACAAAGTCCCCTGATCGAGTATAACAAAGCCCCCTGGACGAGTATAACAAAGTCCCCGGACAGAGTATAACAAAGGCCTATGGTCGAATAGAACAAATTCCCCTGCTCGAGAATAACAAAGTCCCCTGATCTAAGTATAACAAAGCCCCCTGGACGAGTATAACAAAGTCCCCTGATCGAGTATAACAAAGTCCCCTTGTCCAGTTTTAAAAAGTCCCCTGATCGAGTATAACATATCCCCTGATCGAGTATAACAAAGTCCCTGGTGGAGTATAGCAAAGTCCCCTGGTGGAGTATAACAAAGTTTTCTAATCTAGTATAACAAAGGCCCCTGGTCGAGTATAACAAAGGCCCCTCATCGAGTATAAGAAAGTCCATTGGTCAAGTATAAATAAGTCCCCTGGTCGAGTATAACAAAGTCCCCTGATCGAATATAACAAAGTCCCCTGATCGTGTATAACAAAGTCCCCTGATCGAGTATATCAAAGGCCCCTCATCGAGTCTAAAAAAGGCCCCTAATCGAGTATAACAAAGTCCCCTGATCTACTATAACAAAGGCGCCTCATCGAGTATAACAAAGTCCCCTGATTGAGTATAACAAAGCCACCTAATCGAGAATAACAAAGTCCCCTGGTCGAGTATAACAAAGTCCCCTGTTTGAGTCTAACAAAGTCCCCTTATCGAGTATAACAAATTCTCCTTATCGAGTTCAACAAAGTCCCCTTATCGAGTATAACAAAGTCTGGTGATCGAGTATAACAAAGGCCCCTGGTAGAGTATAACAAAGTCCCTGATCGAGTATAAAAAAGTCCCATGGTCCAGTATAACAAAGTCCGCTGATCAAGTATAAATAATTTCTATGGCCCAGTATAACAAAGTCCCAATATCGAGTATAACAAATTCTCCTTATCGAGTTCAACAAAGTCCCCTTATCGAGTATAACAAAGTCCCCTGATCGATTATAACAAAGTCCCCTGGTCGAGTATAACAAAGCCCTTTGGACGAGAATAACAAATTCCCGTATCGAGTATAACAAAGTCCGGTGATCGAGTATAACAAAGGCCCCTGGTCGAGTATAACAAAGTCCCCTGATCGAGTATAATAAAAGTCCCCTGATCGAGTATAACAAAGTCCCCTGTTCGAGTATAACAAAGCCCCCTGGACGAGTATAACACAGTCCTCTGATCGAGTATAACAAAGTCCCTGATCGAGTATAACAAAGTCCCCTGATCGAGTATAACATATCCCCTCATCGAGTATAACAAAGTCTCCTGGCCCAGTATAACAAAGCCCCAGATCGAGCATAACAAAGTCCCCTGATCGATTATAACATAGTCCCTGACCGAGGATAACAAAGGCCTCTGGTCGAGTATAACACAGTCCCCTGGTCGAGAATAACAAAGTCCCCTGATACTAGTATAATAAAGTCCCCTGACCGAGTATAAAAAAGTCCCCTGGCCCAGTATAACAAAGTCCCCATATCGAGCATAACAAAGTCCCCTGAACGATTAAAACAAAGTCCCCTGGTCGAGTATAACAAAGGGCCCTGATCGAGTAAGACAAAGTCCCCTGATCGATTATAAGAAAGTCCCCTGACCGAGTATAACAAAACCCCTGGACGAGTATAACAAAGTCCCCTGACAGAGTATAACAAAGGCCTCTGGTCGAGTATAACAAAGTCCCCTGGTCGAGAATAACAAATTCCCCTGATCCTAGTATAACAAAGCCCCCTGGTCGAGTATAACAAAGTCCCCTGATCGATTATAACAAAGTCCACTGATCGAGTATAACAAAGTACCCTGGTCCAGTATAACAAAGTCCCTTGATCGAGTATAACATATCCCCTGATCGAGTATAACAACGTCTCCTGGTCCAGTATAACAAAGTCCCCAGATCGAGCATAACAAAGTCCCCTGATCGATTACAACAAAGTCCCCTGGTCTAGTATATCAAAGGGCCCTGATCTAGTAAAACAAAGTCCCCTGATCGAGTATAACAAAGTCCCCTGATCGAGTATAACAAAGTCCCCTGATCCTAGTATAACAAAGTCCAATAGACGAGTATAACAAAGTCCCCTAAACCGAGTATAACAAAGTCCCCTGATCGAGTATAACATTTCCCCTGATCGAGTATAACATATCCCCTGATCGAGTATAACAAAGTCCCTGGTGGAGTATAGCAAAGTCCCCTGGTGGAGTATAACAAAGTTTTCTAATCTAGTATAACAAAGGCCCCTGGTCGAGTATAACAAAGGCCCCTCATCGAGTATAAGAAAGTCCATTGGTCAAGTATAAATAAGTCCCCTGGTCGAGTATAACAAAGTCCCCTGATCGAATATAACAAAGTCCCCTGATCGTGTATAACAAAGTCCCCTGATCGAGTATATCAAACCCCATCAACAGGTATAACAAGATCCTGATCTTGGTATAGCAAAGTCCTGATCGAGTATAACAAAGTCTGATGAAAATTATAATAAAGCCCCCTCATCCAGGTATATTAAGTCCCTGATCGAGTATAACAAAGTACACTGATCTGAGTATAAACAAAGTCCTGATCAAGTATAACAAAGGCCCTGATCCAGGTAACAAAGCCCCTGATCGAGTAACAAGGGCCCTGATCGAGTATAACAAAGTCCCTGATCGAGTATAACAAAGGTCTCTAATCGAGGTATAAGGCCCTTATCGGGTATAACAAAGGCCTGATCAGTACAAAAGGCCCCTCATCGGAGTACAACAAAGGCCCCTGGTCGAGAGTATAAAAAAGTCCCCTGATCAAGAATAACAGAAAACCTGATCAGGAGTATAACAAAGTCCCCAGATCAGTATAACAAAGTCCCTGATAGAGTAAAACAGAGGCCCCTCATCGAGGTATAACAAAAGTCCCTGATCAGAGTATAACAAGGCTCTGATCAGAGTATAACAAATTCCCTGATCGAGGTATAACAACGTCCTAGTCGAGTTATAACAAAGGCCCTTGATCGAGTATGAATTCCCCTGATCGAGTATAACAAAGTCCCTGATCGAGTATAACAAATTCCCCTGATAGTGTATAACAAAGTTCCTAATCAGGTATAACAAAAGTCTCTGATCGAGGTATAACATTCCCTGATCCGGTATAACAAAGTCCCTGATCAGAGTATAACAAAGGCCCCTCATCGAGTATAGCAAAGTCCCTTGATCAGATACATTAAGTCCCTGATCGAGGTATAACAAAGTCCACTAATGCCTGATCCAAGTATAACCAGGCCCCTCATCAGGTACAAAGGCCCTGATCGGAGTATAACAAAGTCCCTGATCCAAGTATAACCAATCCCTAATTGGGTATAACAAGTCTCCTGATCGGTATAAGATCCTGATCGGTATAACAAAGTCCCCTGATCGAGTATAACAAAGTCCACTGATCGAGTATAACAAAGTCCACTGATCGGGTATAACAACGCCCCTCATGAAAATAACAAATTCCCTGATCGGGTGTAAAGTCCCTGATCGAGGTATAACCGGCCCCCATGGACGGTATAACAAAGATCCTGATCGAGTATAACAAGTCCTGTAGAGAGTATAACAAAGCCCCTTATCGAGTATATATAAAAGTCCCTGATCGG
>NW_024739348.1:0-22277 GCF_018991925.1 Homarus americanus | reverse complement strand
GAAGGTCGCAGGGCGTGTGAAGGCAACAGATTGTGTGAGGGCCACAGGGTGTGTGAAGGCCTCAGGGTATATGAGGGCCACAGGGCATGTGTGGGCCACAAGGTGTGTGAGGGTCACAGGGTGTGTGAAAGCAACAGATTGTGTGAGGGCCACAGGGTGTGTGAGGGTCACAACATGTGTCAGGGCCACAGGGTGTGTGAGTGCCATATTTGTGTAAGGGTTACAGGGTATGTGAGGACTACAGTGTGTGTGAGGGCTACAGATTGTGTGAGGACCACAGATTGTGTGAGGGCCAGAGGATGTGTGGGAGCCAGAGGGTGTGTGGGGGCCAGAGGGTGTAACGGCCATTATTCGCCCGGATCAAGGTGTGTGGCGTTTACAAATAGGTCTCACCTGACCAGTACACTCAGGCTTAAGCCACAGTCACCTCCAGCTTATGTAAGCCAACAATAACCACAGACGTCTTTTATTATATACAAACTTGCAAAGTACAATGTGTTCATGAATGCCTCACCAAGGACCTTCTCGTGCGTTCAAATACTGAAATTGAAATTGAAATATTTTATAGACAATAAAACTATTACATCAAAAGGATTATGCAGTATACTACTCCCACCCTCACCTATACCATCCCTTTCTGGGACTTACAAAAAGTTATAAATATTATAAGAACACATGAATTATTTACACCAATAAAATAGTTCATTTTGACATGAACACTGTACTACATCAATAGAACAGATAATTTAATCTTATACAAATTTAAAGGTCATCATAACCTTGAAGCAAAAGTTTTATACAATGAAAAAATAATAATTTGCCCATAATTTTCAGTAATATTTGTATCCCAATCATAGTCTCATTATAACAGTATCAACAGATGGTAAGTTAGTCCCGTAAGTTACATTGGTGTTTTGTAACACATACAAATAATGCTGAAAACTCTCGCTACACATGACAATCACTTCTCCTTCAAATACCGAGAGAGGAACTTAATGGTTTGTGTGGTAAGGTTGGCCACCTCTTAAGAGACACTGGGCTGATTGATTGTGGTAATTACATCCCTGGCGACGCAACAGCGTAGGTTATATTTCGCCGAATTAAATTTAATGTTTAAAGGACTAAAATAAAATATTGCAAGTTAAAAACATAATAAATAAAATAGAACTTTCATAAAAACCATTTAAACGTTAATAAATAACACTCAAAGCTTGTGTCGTAGGCCGGCTTCCTCCACATAGGAGGAAGCCGGCTGCTCACTAGGCTCCTCACTACTTATCACAACAAATATTTTTTCGAAAGTTTGTTATTCAAGAAGTTTATTTTCCTTAATGATCTGAAGTGTCTATGATTTTCGAATCAATGACCATCCGAAACTTTTTCAAACAAATTGAATCATTCGATGAAAGAACTTTCGAACAAAGATAACTAATGTTGGAAATATTTCACAACCAAGAATGATGATCTCACAATTTTTCTCAAAGCAGAAGATATGAAGCTAACGTATGGTAACGAAATATACAGTAATGATCTTTGGGAAATTTGGGTAAAGTTAGGTTAGTTTTGGTAGCTTCGTATCATCAATAAATGATTGGTTTTGGACTCTTGGAGTTCAGTCGTGGTACTATTTTTAACATTACTTTCCCTAAAACGAGATACTACTCAGTATCGCGCGACACCTTGGGGCTGTGCATGGACGCTCACCGCTCTCTGTGACTTTATTAATTGTATTGGTAATTTAATGCAGCGCGTTATATGATGAATTTACACGCTGTGATCACACACAGAAGACCTCCTGGGAAAAAAGTTGGATACATATGGTGAAGTGTTTACTAAGTGTCTTAACGGTGAAGGAAAGTGGCAGGACACCGGGTGCACAACGCCTTCTTGAGGAGTCAGGTAAGACGCTGTTGTTGTGGTTTAAAGGAACAATAAAAAATCTTGTATCTTTAATGGGAAAAATTTCCTCAACTTGGTGTTAAGGCTGGAACACACTCGTTAAATATTAGCCTTTTCGTTTTCCCTTGTTCGTGTTAAGAATAAAAACTGTGTGTTCCGCTCGGACCGCCATCTTGGACCGCCAAGTTCGCGTTCCTCCTCCCCGTTTATTTTTTCTTCTTCTGTATTATCGTTTCGGTCATCCAGCGAATTTGCGGATTTTAAATTCCCAACGTTATGTTGGGTGAGGGTAGGATTTAATCAGGGTTTTTCGATGGTTTTGGGGTATTATTTTACTTTCGCACATTGCGTGGGTGCGTTCATAGTATAATCTTGTTTGGTATATATTACTAAAATTATCTTTGTATTTGTCATAATACCCAGAGTTTATTGATTGGTTGAGCATGTGTGCATGTTATTTAGAGTAACTCGGCAACAATTTTGATCTGATAATTGTGTGATTTTGTTTCTTTACGTTTATAATTGAAAATGGACTACTAAATGTTTAAAATGATTGAACTTAAACTTGTGGGTGGGATTTTGGGGAAATGTCATGTAGGCGTCCGTGTTTTTGGTGAAGATCAGTTGAAGGTCAAGGGGATGCGATATATAAATTGTGATCATAGATACAATCGAAATAAAAAACTAAGAATAATTCGGACTAAATTGGCAAGTTATATCATAATTAAGAGTTGCTGTCAATGTGAGGCGTTTTTTATGAATACATTAACCCAGTTCCGCCCGGTGTTGTGCCCCAGGAGTAACTCACCCAATACTGGTGCAGTTTCTAGACAGGTTAGCGTAGACACGAGCCTGCAGCTGGAGCGGAGGTCTTACTCGGTGCCACAGAACCTCCGCCTTGGTGATATTAGTTTCCTCCTGTGACTTCGGTTAATCCATCTTCAGTGTCCGGTTATACCCTTCTTGTGACCCGTTATACCTCTTCCTGTGTCCGGTTATACCCCCTCATGTGACCCGTTATACCTCCTCCTGTATCGGGTTATACCCCTTCATGTGACCCGTTATACCTCCTCCTGTGCCTCGGTTATAACCCAACTATGAGCGGCAGTAACCATGACTGTTATCATTACATTACAGAAACGGTGATAGTGATAATAACTTTCCCTGGCGCAATGTTGCAGGTATATATACAGTTTTAAATACCATGTGACCCAAACGTTCACTTGCAATAATACTGAAAAACTATTTTTAGTTCGTATATTGGAAACAAATATATTTATGATATTACTGTGTATATAATATATAAATGTTTTACACACACGTCAAAGTGACACCAGGATACAAGACTCGTGGCTCTTATGGTTACTGGGGCCAGATTTCAGCATCAATAATCTGTTTATGTCTTCCCGTTCAAGAATATACTTTAAACTAAACTAGACTAGAATTCAGAATAACATAGCAAATTAAATTACCGCATACAATTAACTTCAATGCATGTATACTATGTTGGTTTCCTAGTGGCTACTGTACTTGCATATTATATTAAGCACGTGTTATTGTTGAAAATAAAGAAACAAAAAAACAAACAGATCAGGAGTGACAAACGATAAATATGTTGTGTTGTAAGAGAAACAGTTGAGACCCTTCAGCTGTGTGTAAATGAGGTAGAAAGTCAGTCAAGATCAGCAAACTAGGAATTGGTCACAATACTGTTACTATTAAGATTTAGCTCATAGATGTTCACTATCTCTGGCTGAAATATAGCATGGATATGAGCATGTACCTCAGAAGTGTTCGGAAGGTAATATTTTAGGAGGATGGACCTCCACTGCCAAAGGTGGATAACTCCTTCAACAAAAACACGTCTGAGTTGGTGGCAGACTCAGACCTAAAAGTGGGTCCCTTGTATCCCACTGCAGTTTTTAATTCAGAGAACTGATGTTTGGTAACTGCCTTGTCGTGGTGAGGAGCTTCAGTTCTCTCGATCTAGTAATCACTGTTGGTGGGTGTTTGTTGACACTGGTAGGACCACCATGGCGAACTGGTTGCTGGTGAGGTTCTTAAGTGGAATTTATTTTTACACAAGAGACAGTGAACGACTCAAAATTATGAAGTCTGTCTCTGAGTCACCTGTTTCGTGCACTTTAGATATATCAGAAACACCACCATACAAAACTACCACGAAAAGTCTGAATGAATAACGTTGAAATCTATATCATCCTTACCTACAAGATCCTCAAGTGTAGATGTCAAATATTGCCAGTAGTGTCAAGAGCATTTTCTCCACAACTGTACGGAATATTGAGAAGCTTTTGCGTTAGTGAGAGCTAAAAGCTTGGAGAGACCAGTAAGTTGTCTCGGGTCGTTTCCTTCAACTGGTAAGGAGGTGAGGGCGAGAGGGCAAGACTGGTCAACTAAATCGTGGACCAGTCTTGCCATACTTGTGACACTGATCGTATTTCTTTAATCTTTTCGTTCCATTTGCGACCACATGTTTACGACCTCACGATTGTCTGAACTTCTGTTCGACTTTTGGAAACTACGACTACTTGTACACATGTGTCAGAGTTCTCAGTTAAGACTTGGACAACACAATGTTCTGTGGTAAAGAGTACCAAGTATCTTCGTTATAAACAGGTAAAAATATAAGATATGATAAAGTAAAGCATCGACAAGCTACATGTTTTGTCTATTATGATAGTCATCAGGTACGAGTCGATAAATGAGACGTCCAGATATTACCAGGTGCTATCACAGAAACCCTCCAACAACTTGGTGTGTTAAGTGAGGTGCTGTTTGGTTATGTATATATATATGTGTGTGTGTGTATACAAGTTGCTGGTCCAGTCCAGTCCAGTATACTGTACGTGTCAGAAAACAGAGGACAAGCGATCTCGGGCCCTTCGTGCCCGGTGAAAGTTTGAACGCTTGTGCTTGGCTAGCGCTAGCGTACAGCGAATGAGGGTGCGGCAAGTCTGTAGACCTGCATGGTTAATTCGGGTGCGCCAAGTCCGTAGACTTGCATCGTTTTCCATCGTAAATAAAATTGTTAATTAATTCCTTCCTAAAGAAATCATCGACATGATACCAGGTTTGTTCTATTCTACGAATTTTTTGCGATTTTTCCACCAAGTTTGATGAAAAAATTTTGTGCCGTTTCGGCTACCCAGAACATATACACATGGCTAGTCCTATAGTATCTTAGACAAGTGATTGTGGGCCCTTCGTGCCCGGTGGCGAGTCCGGTGGTACAGTTTACGAGGCGTGAAAGTTCGAATGCTCGTGCTTGGCTAGCGTACAGCGACATCGTTTTCCAGATGGTCGTGGTTGTTATAATTATGGTCGTGGTTGTTATAATCATGGTCTTGGTTGTTACAATCATGGTCGTGATTATTATAATCATAGTCGTGGTTATGATCATAGTCGTGGATGTTATATTCATGGTCGTGGTTGTTATATTCATGGTCGTGCTTGTTATAATTATATTCGTGGTTGTTATAATCATGGTCGTTGTTGTTATAATCATGGTCGTGGTTATGATCATAGTCGTGGATGTTATATTTATGGTCGTACTTGTTATAATCATATTCGTGGTTGTTATAATCATGGTCGTGGTTGTTATAATCATGGTCGTGGTTATGATCATAGTCGTGGATGTTATATTTATGGTCGTACTTGTTATAATCATGGTCGTGGTTGTTATAATCATGGTCGTGGTTGTTATAATCATGGTCGTGGTTATGATCATAGTCGTGGATGTTATATTTATGGTCGTACTTGTTATAATCATATTCGTGATTGTTATAATCATGGTCGTGGTTATGATCATAGTCGTGGATGTTATATTTATGGTCGTACTTGTTATAATCATATTCGTGGTTGTTATAATCATGGTCGTGGTTGTTATAATCATGGTCCTGGTTGTTATAATCATAGTCGTGGTTATAATCATGGTCGTGGTTGTTATAATCATGGTCGTTGTTATAATCATATTCGTGGTTGTTATAATTATGGTCGTGGTTGTCATAATCATGGTTCGTGGTTGTTATAGTCATGGTCGTGGTTGTTATAATTATGGTCGTGGTTGTCATAATCATGGTTCGTGGTTGTTATAGTCATGGTCGTGGTTGTTATAATCATGGTCCTGGTTGTTATAATCATGGTCCTGGTTATTAGGTACTGTAAGTATCTAGTATACTATAGGAAGGAATAGAATAAAAGTTAGAAAAATTAGTTAAAGAAATATTCGCCATAAGGAGAGGGTAAAATCATCCAAAAAAAATTATTATGAATCACCGATGATCATTCCGAGATAAATTATATTATGAAGAGAAGTGACCTTGATTCTGGTTAGATTAGTCACCATCCGCTAAGTCATCACCTGTGTTAAGTCATCATAGTCGTCATGTGCGTTAGTCAGTTTTAGGCCCATCTCACACGACTGACCGACCATCGATGTTCTTTCCGCGCGAGGGTGTTACTTTTTAATGCATATTATTATTTACGCTGGTGGATGTAAGACCAGCTACCCTCACTGATGCAGCTATGGTCAATTTGGTGTTATACTTGTTTATAAATGCCTTCTAATCTTTCTCAAGTCTGTCCGTCCTGTCAATTATCATCCCAACTGCCTGTGGGGGAGTTGATCCTGAAGATGCAGCAGCAGCAGCAGGTGGTGGTGATGGACTGTGGGCGAGTTGATCCTGTAGGTGCAGCAGCAACAGCAGCAGGTGGTGGTAGTGGACTGCGGGGGAGTTGATCCTGTAGGTGCAGCAGCAACAGCACGCGGTGGTGGTGGCCTGTGTGGAGTTGATCCTGTAGGTGCAGCAGCAGGTGGTGGTAGTGGGCGTGGGGGAGTTGATCGTGTAGGTGCAGCAGCAGCAGGTGGTGGTGGTGGACTGTAGGAGGATTGATTCTGTAGGTGCAGCAGCAAGTGGTGGTGGTGGCCTGTGGGGCAATTCATCCTGTAGCTGCAGCATCATCAGCAGTGGTGGTGGTGGACTGTGGGAAGTTGATTCTGTAGGTGCAGCAGCAAGTGGTGAGGTGGTGGTGGACTGTGGGAGAGTTGACTCTGTAGATGCAGCAGCAAGTGGTGGTGGTGCACTGTGGGGGGAGTTGATCCTGTAGGTGCAGCAGCAGCAGCAGGTGGTTGTGGTGGCGGCCTGTGGGGGAGTTGATCCTGTAGGTGGAGCAGCACCAGCAGGTGGTGGTGGTGGCCTGTGGGAGAGTTGATCCTGTAGGTGCAGCAGCAAGTGGTGGTGGTGGCCTGTGGGGGAATTCATCCTGTAGCTGCAGCATCAGCAGCAGGTGGTTGTGGTGGCCTGAGGGGGAGTTCATCCTGCAGTTGCAGCAGCAGCAGGTGGTGGTAGTGGGCTATGGGGGAGTTAATTCTGTAGGTGCAGCAGGTGGTGGCAGTGGACTATGGGGGAGGTGATCCTGTAGGTGCAACAGCAGCAGGTGGTGATGGTGGAGTGGACTGTGGGGAGTTAGTCCTGTAAGACATGGCAGCAGGTGGTGGTGGCCTGTGTGGGAATTGATCCTGTAGGTGCAGCAGCAGCAGCAACAGCAGGTGGTGGTGGTGGCCTGTGAGGGAGGTGATCATGTAGGTGCAGTGGCAGCAGCAGCAGGTGGTGGTGGTGATGGTGGTGGACTGTGGGGAAGGGGATCCTGTAGGAGCAGCGGCAGGTGGTGGTGGACTGTGGCGGAGTTCATCCTGTAGGTGCAGCAGCAGCAGGTGGTGGTGGTGGACTGTGGGAGAGTTGATTCTGTAGGTGCAGCAGCAGGAGGTGAGTGGTGGTGGACTGTGGGAAGTTGATTCTTTAGGTGCAGCAGCAGCAGCAGGTGAGTGGACTGGGGTGAGGTGATCCTGTAGGTGCAGTAGCAACAGGTGGTGGTGGTGGACTATGGGAGGTGATCCTGGAGTGCAGCAGCAGCAGGTGGTGGTGGTGGACTGTGGGAGAGTTGATTCTGTAGGTGCAGCAGCAAGTGGTGGTGGTGGCCTGTGGGGGAATTGATCCTGTAGCTGCAGCATCAGCAGCAGGTGGTTGTGGTGGACTGTGGGAGAGTTGATTCTGTAGGTGCAGCAGCAAGTGGTGGTGGTGCACTGTGGGGGGAGTTGATCCTGTAGGTGCAGCAACAGCAGTAAGTGGTGGTGGTGGACTGTGGGGGGAGTTGATACTGTAGGTGCAGCAGCAGCAGTAACAGCAGCGGCAGTAGCAACAGCAGCAGGTGGTGATAGTGGACTGTGGGAGAACTGATCCTGTAGGTGCAGCAGCAGCAGCAGGTGGTTATGGTGGCGGCCTGTGGGGGAGTTGATCCTGTAGGTGGAGCAGCAGCAGCAGCAGGTAGTGGTGGTGGCCTGTGGGGGAGTTGATCCTGTAGGTGCAGCAGCAAGTGGTGGTGGTGGCCTATGGGGGAATTGATCCTGTAGGTGCAGCATCAGCAGCAGGTGGTTGTGGTGGCCTGTGGGGGAGTTGATCATGCAGTTGCAGCAGCAGCAGCAGGTGGTGGTAGTGGGCTGTGGGGGAGTTAATTCTCTAGGTGCAGCAGGTGGTGGCAGTGGACTATGGGGAAGGTGATCCTGTAGGTGCAGCAGAAGGAGGTGATGGTGGTGGACTGTGGGGGAGTTGATCCTGTAGGAGCAGCAGCAGGTGGTGGTGGCCTGTGGGGGAATTGATCCTGTAGGTGCAGCAGCAGCAGCTTGTGAGTGGTGGCCTGTGGTGGGTGATCCTGTAGGTGCAGCAGCAGCAGCAGGTGGTGGTGGTGTGGACTGTGGGGTGAGAATGCGCGGTGGCAGCAACAGCAGCAGGTGGTGGTGGTGGACTGTGGGGGTTGATCCTGTAGGCTGGCAGCTGCAGTGGTGGTGGTGGCCTGTGGGGGAGTTGATCCTGTAGGTGCAGCAGCAGCAGGTGGTGGTGGTGGACTGTGGGAGGTGACCCTCTAGGTGCAGCAGCAGCAGCAGGTGGTGGTGGTGGAGTGTGGGGGAGTTGATCCTGTAGGAGCAGAAGCAGCAGCAACAACAGCAGCAGCAGCCCAGCAGCTGGTGGTGGCCTGTGGGGGAGTTTATTCTGTAGGTGGAGCAGGAGCAGCAGGTGGTGGTAGTGGACTGTGGAGGAGTTGATCCTGTAGTTGCAGCTGCAGGTGATGGTGGTGGACTGTGGGGGAGTTGATCATGTAGGTGCAGCAGCAGCAGCAGCAGGTGGTGATAGTGGACCGATGAGGGAGGTGATCCTGTAGGCACAGTGGCAGCAGCAGGTGGTATTGGTGGACTGTAGGAGAGGTGATCCTGTAGGTGGAACAGCAGCAGCACGTGGTGGTGGTGGACTGTGGGGGAGTTGATCCTGTAGGTGCAGCAGGAGCAGGTGGTGATAGTGGACCGATGAGGGAGGTGATCCTGTAGGTGCAGCAGCAGAAGGTGGTGGTGGTGGACTGTGGGGGAGTTGATCCTGTAGGCATAGAGGCAGCAGCAGGTGGTATTGGTGGACTGTAGGGGAGGTGATCCTGTAGGTGCAACAGCAGTTGGTGGTGGTGGACTATGGGCGAGGTGATCCTGTAGGTGCAGCAGCAGAAGGTGGTGGTGGTGGACTGTGGGGGAGTTGATCCTATAGGTGCACTAGGTGGTGTTGGTAGACTGTGGGGGAATTGATCTTGTAGGAGCAGCAGCAGCAGGAGCAGCAGCACCAGCAGGTGGTGGTGGTGGACTGTGGGGGAGTTGATCCTGTAGGTGCAGTAACAGCAGCAGGTGGTGGTGGTGTACTGTGGGGGGAGTTGATCCTGTAGGTGCAGCAACAGCAGGTGATGGTGGTGAACTGTGGGGGTGTTGATCCTGTAGGTGCAGCAGCAGCAGGTGATGGTGGTGAACTGTGGGGGTGTTGATCCTGTAGGTGCAGCAGCAGGTGGTGGTGGTGAACTATATGGGAGGTGATCCTGTAGGTGCAGCAGCAGCAGGTGGTGATGGTGGCCTGTGGAGGAGGTGACCCTGTAGTGCACAGCAGCAGAGGTGGTGGTGGACTGTGGGGGAAATGATCCTGTAGGTGCAGCAGCAGGTGGTGGTGGTGAACTATATGGGAGGTGATCCTGTAGGTGCAGTAGCAGCAGGAGCAGGTGGTGATGGTGGCCTGTGGAGGAGGTGACCCTGTAGTGCACAGCAGCAGAGGTGGTGGTGGATTATGAAGGAGTTGATCCTGTAGGTGCAGCAGCAGCAGGTGGTGATGGTGGACTGATGAGGGAGATGATACTGTAGGTGCAGTGGCAGCAGCAGGTGGTGGTGGACTGTGGGGGAGTTGATCCTGTAGGTGCAGCAGCAAGTGGTGGTGGTGGTTGACTGTGGGGAAGTTGATCCTGTAGGTGCAGCAGCAGCAGGAGCAACAACAGCAGCAGCACAGCAGCTGGTTGTTGCCTGTGGGGGAGTTTATTCTGTAGGTGCAGTAGGAGCAGCAGGTGGTGGTAGTGGACTGTGGGGGAGTTGATCCTGTAGTTGCAGCTGCAGGTGATGGTGGTGAACTGTGGGGGAGTTGATCCTGTAGGTGCTTGGCAGCAAACAGCAGGTAGTGATGTGGTGGACTGTAGGGAGGTGATCCTGTAGGCACAGTGGCAGCAGGTGGTATTGGTGGACTGTGGGAGGTGATCCTGTAGGTGCACCATCAGGTGGTGGTGGTGGTTGTGGGGAGTTGATCCCTGTAGGTGCAGCTTGGCAGCAGGTGGTGGATTGGTGGACTATGGGGAGGAGTGATCACTGTAGGTGCCTGCGGTACTTGTAGGAACAGCAGCAGTTGGTGGTAATGGATTGTGGGGGAGTTGATCCTGTAGGTGCAGCAGCAACAGCACGTGGTGGTGGTGGCCTGTGGGGGAATTGATCCTGTAGGAGCAGGGGCAGGTGGTGGTGGACTGTGGCGGAGTTGATCCTGTAGATGTAGCAGCAGCAGGTGGTGGTGGTGGAATGTGGGAGAGTTGATTCTGTAGGTGTAGCAACAGGAGGTGGTGGTGGTGGACTGTGGGTGAGTTAATCCTATAGGTGCAGCAGCAGCAGCGAAAAGCAGGTGGTGGTGGTGGACTATGGGGAGGAGGTGATCCCTGTGTAGGTGCCCGCAGCAGAAGGTGTGGTGGTAGTGGGCTGTGGGGGAGTTAATCACTATAGGTGCAGCAGCTGGTGGCAGTGGACTATGGGAGGTGATCCCACCAGCAGGTGCAGCAGCAGCAGTTGGTGATGGTGGCCTGTGTGGAAATGATCCTGTAGGTGCAGCAGCATGTGGTGGTGGTGGACTGTGGGGGAGTTGATCCTGTAGGTGCAGCAGCAGCAGGTAGTGGTGGTGGACTATGGGGAAGGTGATCCTATTGGTGCAGCAGCAGCAGGTGGTGGTGGACTGTGGGGGAGGTGATCCTGTAGGTGCAGCAGCAGGTGGTGGTGGACTGTGGGAGGTGATCCTGTATGTGTCTGCAGCAGCGGGTGGTAGTGGTGGTCCTGTAGGTGCTGCACCAGCAGGTGGTGATGTGGGACTGTGGGGGGAGGTGATCCTGTAGGTGCAGCAGCAGCAGGTGGTGATGGTGGGCTGTGGGGGAGGTGATCCTGTAAGTGCAGCAGCAGCAGCAGGTGGTGATGGTGGCCTGTGGGGGAGGTGATCCTGTAGGTGCCTCCAGCGGCAGCAGGTGGTGATGGTGTGAGGACTGTGGGAGGTGATCACTGTAGGTGCAGCAGCAGCAGCAGGTGGTGATGGTGGACTGTGGGGGGAGTCGATCCTGTGGGTGCAGCAGCAGCAGTGGGTGGTGATGGTGGACTGTGGGGGAGTTGATCCTGTAGGTGCGGCAGCAGCAGCAGCAGGTGGTGATAGTGGACCGATGAGGGAGGTGATCCTGTAGGCACAGTGGCAGCAGCAGGTGGTATTGGTGGACTGTAGGGGAGGTGATCCTGTAGGTGCAGCAGCAGCAGCAGCAGGTGGTGATAGTGGACCGATGAGGGAGGTGATCCTGTAGGCACAGTGGCAGCAGCAGGTGGTTTTGGTGGACTGGTGAGGGAGGTGATCCTGTAGGTACAGTGGCAGCAGCAGGTGGTATTGGTGGACTGTAGGGGAGGTGATCCTGTAGGTGGAACAGCAGCAGCACGTGGTGGTGGTGGACTGTGGGGGAGTTGATCCTGTAGGTGCAGCAGGAGCAGGTGGTGATAGTGGACCGATGAAGGAGGTGATCCTGTAGGCACAGTGGCAGCAGCAGGTGGTATTGGTGGACTGTAGGGAAGGTGATCCTGTAGGTGGAACAGCAGCAGCACGTGGTGGTGGTGGACTGTGGGGGAGTTGATCCTGTAGGTGCAACAGCAGTTGGTGGTGTTGGACTATGGGGGAGGTGATCCTGTAGGTGCAGCAGCAGAAGGTGGTGGTGGTGGACTGTGGGGGAGTTGATCCTATAGGTGCACTAAGTGGTGTTGGTAGACTGTGGGGGAATTGATTCTGTAGGAGCAGCAGCAGCAGGGCAGCAACACCAGCAGGTATTGGTGGTGGACTGTGGGGATTGATCCTGTAGGTGCAGTGGCAGCTTGGGTGGTGGTGGTGTACTGTGGGGGAGTTGATCCTGTAGGTGCAGCAACGGGGTGATGGTGGTGAACTGTGGGGGTGTTGATCCTGTAGGTGCAGCAGCAGCAGGTGATGGTGGTGAACTGTGGGGGTGTTGATCCTGTAGGTGCAGCAGCAGGTGGTGGTGGTGAACTATATGGGAGGTGATCCTGTAGGTGCAGCAGCAGCAGGTGGTGATGGTGGCCTGTGGAGGAGGTGACCCTGTAGTGCACAGCAGCAGAGGTGGTGGTGGACTGTGGGGGAAATGATCCTGTAGGTGCAGCAGCAGGTGGTGGTGGTGGACTATGGGGGAGGTGATCCTGTAGGTGCAGCAGCAGGTGGTGGTGGTGAACTATATGGGAGGTGATCCTGTAGGTGCAGTAGCAGCAGGAGCAGGTGGTGATGGTGGCCTGTGGAGGAGGTGACCCTGTAGTGCACAGCAGCAGAGGTGGTGGTGGATTATGAAGGAGTTGATCCTGTAGGTGCAGCAGCAGCAGGTGGTGATGGTGGACTGATGAGGGAGATGATACTGTAGGTGCAGTGGCAGCAGCAGGTGGTGGTGGACTGTAGGGGAGGTGATCCTCTAGGTGCAGCATCAGCAACAGGTGGTGATGGTGGAGTGTGGGGGAACTGATCCTGTAGGTGCAGCAGCAGCAGCAGCAGCAACAACAGCAGCAGCACAGCAGCTGGTGGTGGCCTGTGGGGGAGTTTATTCTGTAGGTGCAGTAGGTGCAGCAAGTGGTGGTAGTGGACTGTGGGGGAGTTGATCCTGCAGTTGCAGCAGCAGGTGATGGTGGTGAACTGTGGGGGAGTTGATCCTGTAGGTCCAGCAGCAGCAGCAGCAGGTGGTGATGGTGGACTGTAGGGGAGGTGATCCTGTAGGCACAGTGGCAGGAGCAGGTGGTATTGGTGGACTGTAGGGGAGGTGATCCTGTAGGTGCACCATCAGGTGGTGGTGGTGGACTGTGGGGGAGTTGATCCTGTAGGTGCAGCAGCAGCAGGTGGTGGTGGTGGACTATGGGGGAGGTGATCCTGTAGGTGCAGCAGCAGCAGGAACAGCAGCAGTTGGTGGTAATGGATTGTGGGGGAGTTGATCCTGTAGGTGCAGCAGCAACAGCACGTGGTGGTGGTGGCCTGTGGGGGAATTGATCCTGTAGGAGCAGGGGCAGGTGGTGGTGGACTGTGGCGGAGTTGATCTTGTAGATGTAGCAGCAGCAGGTGGTGGTGGTGGAATGTGGGAGAGTTGATTCTGTAGGTGAAGCAGCAGGAGGTGGTGGTGGTGGTGGACTGGGTGAGTTGATCCTGTAGGTGCAGCAGCAGCAGCAGCAGGTGGTGGTGGTGGACTATGGGGGAGGTGATCCTGTAGGTGCCGCAGCAGAAGGTGGTGGTAGTGGGCTGTGGGGGAGTTAATCCTATAGGTGCAGCAGCTGGTGGCAGTGGACTATGGGGGAGGTGATCCTGTAGGTGCAGCAGCAGCAGTTGGTGATGGTGGCCTGTGGGGGAAATGATCCTGTAGGTGCAGCAGCATGTGGTGGTGGTGGACTGTGGGGGTGATCCTGTAGGTGCAGCAGCAGCGGGTGGTGGTGGACTGTGGGAGGTGATCCTGTAGGTGCAGCGGCAGCAGGTGGTGGTGGACTGTGGGAGAGTGATCCTGTAGGTTTGGCAGCGGCGGGTAGTGGTGGACTATGGGAGGTGATCCTGTATGTGTGTCTGCAGCAGGTGGTGGTGGTGGTCCTCTAGGTGCAGTGGCGTCAGGTGGTGATGGTGGACTGTGGGGGAGGTGATCCTGTAGGTGCAGCTGCAGAGTGGTGGTGGACTGTGGGGGAATTGATGTCCTAGGTGCAGCAGCAACAACAGCAGCAGGTGGTGATGGTGGACTGTGGGGGAGGTGATCCTGTAAGTGTAGTGGCAGCAGGTGGTGATGGTGGACTGAGGGGGAGGTGATCCTGTAGTTGCAGCAGCGGCGGCGGGTGGTGATGGTGGACTGTGGGGGTCGATCCTGTAGGTGCAGCAGCAGCGGTAGGTGGTGATGGTGGACTGTGGGGGTGATCCTGGGTGCAGCAGCAGCAGGTGGTGGTGGTGGACTGTGGGAGGTGATCCTCTAGGTGCAGCAGCAGCAGCAGGTGGTGGTGGTGGAGTGTGGGGGACTTGATCCTGTAGGTGCAGCAGCAGAAGCAGCAGCAACAACAGCAGCAGCAGCCCAGCAGCTGGTGGTGGCCTGTGGGGGAGTTTATTCTGTAGGTGGAGCAGGAGCAGCAGGTGGTGGTAGTGGACTTTGGAGGAGTTGATCCTGTAGTTGCAGCTGCAGGTGATGGTGGTGGACTGTGGGGGAGTTGATCATGTAGGTGCAGCAGCAGCAGCAGCAGGTGGTGATAGTGGACCGATGAGGGAGGTGATCCTGTAGGCACAGTGGCAGCAGCAGGTGGTTTTGGTGGACTGTAGGGGAGGTGATCCTGTAGGTGGAACAGCAGCAGCACGTGGTGGTGGTGGACTGTGGGGGAGTTGATCCTGTAGGTGCAACAGCAGTTGGTGGTGGTGGACTATGGGGGAGGTGATCCTGTAGGTGCAGCAGCAGAAGGTGGTGGTGGTGGACTGTGGGGGAGTTGATCCTATAGGTGCACTAGGTGGTGTTGGTAGACTGTGGGGGAATTGATCCTGTAGGAGCAGCAGCAGCAGCCGCAGCACGTGGTGGTGGCGGCGGCCTGTGGGGGAGTTGATCCTGTAGGTGCAGTAGCAGGTGGTGGTGGTGGTCTGTGGGGGGAGTTGATCCTGTAGCTGCAGCATTAGCAACAGGTGCTGGTGGTTGACTGTGGGGGAGTTGATGCTGTAGGTGCAGCAGCAGCGGGTGATGGTGGTGAACTGTGGGGGTGTTGATCCTGTAGGTGCAGCGGCAGGTGGTGGTGGTGAGCTATATGGGGAGGTGATCCTGTAGGTGCAGCAGCAAGTGGTGGTGGTGGACTATATGGGAGGTGATCCTGTAGGTGCAGCAGCAGGTGGTGAACTATATGGGATAGGTGCAGCAGCAGCAGCAGCAGGTAGTGGTGGTGGACTATGGGGGAGGTGATCCTGTAGGTGCAGCAGCAGGTAGTGGTGGTGAACTATATGGGATAGGTGCAGCAGCAGCAGGTGGTGA
Organism: Homarus americanus; assembly: GCF_018991925.1. Lineage (NCBI taxonomy): Eukaryota > Metazoa > Arthropoda > Malacostraca > Decapoda > Nephropidae > Homarus > Homarus americanus. The sequence continues at coordinate 6,704 of NW_024739348.1, read as the reverse complement.
TGGTGGCCTGTGGGGGAGGTGATCCTGAAGGTGCAGCAGCAGCAGGTGATGGTGGTGAACTGTGGGGGTGTTGATCATGTAGGTGCAGCCGCAGGTGGTGGTGGTGAACTATATGGGAAGTGATCCTGTATGTGCAGTAGCAGCAGGAGCAGGTGGTGATGGTGGCCTGTGGAGGAGGTGATCCTGTAGTGCACAGCAGCAGAGGTGGTGGTGGACTATGAAGGAGTTGATCCTGTAGGTGCAGCAGCAGCAGGTGGTGATGGTGGACTGATGAGGGAGATGATACTGAAGGTGCAGTGGCAGCAGTAGGTGGTGGTGGACTGTAGGGGAGGTGATCCTCTAGGTGCAGCAGCAGCAACAGGTGGTGATGGTGGAGTGTGGGGGAGCTGATCCTGTAGGTGCAGCAGCAGCAGCAGCAGCAACAACAGCAGCAGCACAGCAGCTGGTGGTGGCCTGTGGGGGAGTTTATTCTGTAGGTGCAGTAGGTGCAGCAAGTGGTGGTAGTGAACTGTGGGGGAGTTGATCCTGCAGTTGCAGCAGCAGGAGATGGTGGTGAACTGTGGGGGAGTTGATCCTGTAGGTCCAACAGCAGCAGGTGGTGATGGTGGACTGGTGAGGGAGGTGATCCTGTAGGCACAGTGGCAGCAGCAGGTGGTATTGGTGGACTGTAGGGGAGGTGATCCTGTAGGTGCACCATCAGGTGGTGGTGGTGGACTGTGGGGGAGTTGATCCTGTAGGTGCAGCAGCAGCAGGTGGTGGTGGTGGACTATGGGAGGTGATCCTGTAGGTGCAGCAGCAGCAGGAACAGCAGCAGTTGGTGGTAATGGATTGTGGGGGAGTTGATCCTGTAGGTGCAGCAGCAACAGCACGTGGTGGTGGTGGCCTGTGGGGGAATTGATCCTGTAGGAGCAGCAGCAGCAGGTGGTAGTGGTGGACTGGGTGAGGTGATCCTGTAGGTGCAGCAGCAGCAGCAGCAGGTGGTGGTGGTGGACTATGGGGGAGGTGATCCTGTAGGTGCCGCAGCAGCAGGTGGTGGTAGTGGGCTGTGGGGGAGTTAATCCTGTAGGTCCAGCCGGAGCAGCAGCAGCTGGTGGTGGTGGACTATGGGGCAGGTGATCCTGTAGGTGCAGCAGCAGCAGGTGGTGGTGGTGGTGAACTATGGGGAGGTGATCCTGTAGGTGCAGCAGCAGCAGGTGATGGTGGTGGCCTGTGGGGGAGTTGGTGATCCTGTAGGTGCAGCAGCAGGTGGTGAGTGGTGGACTATGGGAGAGTGATCCTGTCAGTGCAGCAGCAGGTGGTGGTGGTGAACTATATGGGAGTGATCCTGTAAGTGCAGCAGCAGCAGTTGGTGATAGTGGCCTGTGGGGCAGTCCTGTAGGTGCAGCAGCAGGTGGTGAGGTGGTGGACTGTGGGAGGTGATCCTGTAGGTGCAGCAGCAGCAGGTGGTGGTGGACTGTGGGGAGGTGATCCTGTGGGTGCAGCAGCAGCAGGTGAGGTGAGGGTGGACTGTGGGGGTGGTGATCCTGAGGTGCAGCAGCAGCAGCAGCAGCAGTTGGTGGTAGTGTGGACGTTGGGGAGGTGATCATAGGTGCAGCAGCATCAGCAGCAGTTGGTGGTAGTGGACGTTGGGGGAGGTGATCTTGTAGGTGCAGTAGCAGCAGCAGCAGCAACAACAGCAGCAGCAGCAGCAGCAGCAGTAGCAGCAACAATAGCAGCAGCAGCAGGTAGTGGTAGTGGACTGTGGGGGAGGTGATCCTGTAGGTGCAGCAGCATCAGCAGTTGGTGATAGTGGACGTTGGGGGAGGTGATGCTGTAGGTGCAGCAGCAGCCGCAGCAGCAGGTAGTGGTAGTGGACTGTGGGGGAGGTGATCCTGTAGGTGCAGCAGCATCAGGTGCATGGTGGACTTCAGGGTGACGGTGGAGGCCACCGTGGGGGAGGATGTGGTACTGTAGTCGTAATTCATCGTACATCCTTCACGGGACAATTAACGTCGCACCTTAATAACACCTGAACCACCACCACCTACCTCCCCGGCCCGCCTCCACGGCCTCACTCGGGTTTTGGTTGTCCCAGCCATTGTTTAATTCGTGTCTTATTTATCTCAGGTATTGTTTCAGTCGTTTTTTTGTTTTGTCCCAGCCTTTGTTTGGCGAGTTTCTTGTTTAACTCGTAATTTGTCTTTTGTCTTGTTTACTTTATTTACATTTTCAGTTATTGCTTAATATCCTTCATAGTTCACATTTGATCTCCTGCTCTGTTTGATGCGCTTTTTGTTTACATCCTGTCTTGTATATGTGGTTTTATTTTCCTGTTAACGTGTGTCTTGTTTGCCTTACACCTTGTTTTATTATTACTATTTTTATCTAGTAATTTATTTTGTACTTTGTTTAACTTGTTTCTTGTGCTATGTTATAATATTTTGTCGAAATTGTTTGCATATGTTGTTTATTTCTTACTAGTTTCTCTTGCTTTGACTAATACTGTTTACCTTGTTTGTTTTAATGTTCAGTGTATATATTCGGATCTTGTTTACCACGTAGGTACCTTGTTTGTCTAGTCGCTCGGTTAAGAAAGTCTTCCTGTCAGTGTTATGTTGTTGTCGCCATATTTCTGTTGTCAACTCGAGCAGACTTCAAGTGTCGGTTAAACCACAGGTATGGCTGAGGCGTTGGTCTGCAGGTTTGTCTTAGTTGTGGTGGTGGTGTTGTTAGGTGTGGTGGTGGTGTGGTGTGTTAGGTGTGATGTGTTAGGTGTGGTGATGGTGTGGTGTGTTAGGTGTGGTGATGGTGTGGTAGTGGTGTTGTGTGTGGTGTTGGTAGTATTGTGTGTAGTATGTTAGGTATGGTGATGTGTTAATTGTGGTGGTGGTGGTATTGTTAGGTGTAGTGGTGGTGCTGATGTTGTGTCAAGTGTGGTGGTGTCTGATCCAGGGTGGCGGAAGTGGAGAAGGAGGAGGAGGTGAAGAAGGAAATGGGAAAGAAGGTGGTGGTGTAGGAGGAGGAATAAATTGTAATAAGAACAGACAAAGAAGAAAATAAGTAGAAAAGAAGAAGAAAATAGAAGAAAACGAAGAACGTGTTGGTAAGAGAGAGGAATCAGGGAGTGCCGAGGAAGATTAGTTCAGAAACTGGGGTAGACAGAGGCAAATGCTTAATGAACCTTGCCCATAGTTTAACCATGCCGGGGGATCGAACCCAGGTCCGCTCGCTTGCGAGGCGAGCTTGCTTGACCATTACACCACAGATACGAACACGTACGGCTCACCTGAAGATTAGTCCCTGCAGTTTATTTTACCCTAAGATTAACCTCTAACACTTTTTGGGGAGATTAAGTTGGGTTGGGTTAGTTTAGATTAGATTAGGTTAGGTTAGGTTAGATTATAATTAGGGTGGTTAATCTTAAGGTGAAATAGCTGGACTAATCTTCGTTGATCCCATACAGTCAAGTTAACAAAATGCAAGCTGTATGGGATTAGATTTAACTATTAATCTATGTACTGTTACCAAACCTAACATAATGTAACGTAACGTTACGTAATGTAATGTAACGTAACGTAATTTATAATAGAATATTATAAAAAATTTAAAACTTAAAACTAATGAAAAAATACAGCAAACGAAAAAGAAAAATGATTTGTCGATGTATTATTATTATTATTATTATTATTATTATGATTATTATTATTATTATTATTTATATTATTATTATTATTATTTATATTATTATTATTATTATTATTATTATTATTATTATTATTTATATTATTATTATTATTATTATTATTATTATTAAGCCAACAAAGAATTACTAAAAATTTCGTTTTTTCCTACACCACTCAGTTTGAGTGTTCAGCCCCGCCCACTGACTACCGACCAGGCGCCATCATATTAATAACTTTCATTTTGTTTTAATTTAGTATTATTTTATAATAGATAAAAGCCTAAATCGGTTGTGATATCTGCTATTATAAATTAATTAACGAATTTATATATTGTTACGTAGTACTATCTTATATATCGGTTCGTTAATATTAGAAAAGTGGGATCTTTTTAAGCGGAGTTTAAATGGCTGCCAGTGGACGTGTTGTTGTCAACTAGGGAAAGGATTTAAAGTGTAAGTTAACATGAACAACAGTGCCTTAGCGTGTGACTAAAAAGGATTAAAGTTTTTATGAGAACGCCAAGAAGAGACGACAGTGCTCTGATATACAGTAGAGTTTAGACTAAAAATGGTTGAAAAACTTAGGAAAAGGATGGTCGTCTGGGCTCTGATTCGGTTGTTTGGGTAGAGCGAAGTAATCATTCGTCCTTTTAATTAGAAATGAACAGTTCAAAATAAATGGAATGCTTTCTATCAGCGGTTCAGAAACAGTTGCATTCCAAATAACAAGATGTATATAAAAAACTGCCGACAAAGCGGTGCTCTTTAAGGGAAGATAATGCACCAAGACTGTAAGAGAAAGTTCACCTGACCATGACATCAGCCCGCAGTGTCTACCTCCGAACGCCCCTGGTATGTTATAGTCAATGAATCAAGGGATCATTGCACATTTGAAGAAGCTTAACACGCCAAAGCCTCTTAATGGCATGTTAAATGCTGGTGAAGGTGGCGATCTCGACGCTGCACGAGGCTTCTGGATAAATTACAATATTTATCACACCATCACTGAACCCTGAGTCCTAGCCAGACGTTACACAAGCTACAGGTAATAGTGTTGTGGTGCAAACTATGGCCTTCAGTGGTAAATGAGTTAGAGGTTCACTGATTCAACTGTAGAAATCAAGTATCCTTGAAATAGTAAAATTGTTCCAGGGTTTGATGTCATGGACACCCAGGACTTAGATAATAAGCCTTGTGAAGTGTAAGAATCACATACAGCAGAGTTAGTTCACCCAGTTGTGGATGTGTTTTCCTAACTTTGCTGTTGGGGAAGTAAAGGTGGTCGAGTGTAGTATTGGTCACATTACCTTGTATACCTACAAAAAGCTTAACTCTCACTATGTTGTATCCATACTGACCTTAACAACTCGCCAGGCTTACGTGATCCACATTCACAAGAGAAGTAATTTTTCCCTGCCTTCGAACTGACTGACGAGGACACTAACCTGGCAAGGCACAAACCCACTTTAAGAGAAGTAAAAGACATGAATGACAAGTCTCTCGAGTCACTGAGGACCTGACCACCCACCACCAGCACCTGTACCACTTAGTCATACCGTAAGTGCAAACAGTCATTAGTGCATATTTTTGGCAACGATGTGTTTTTGGGCGCGGCCTTAATGACAACAGACAAAACGAACCAATTAAACCAAACCTAAAGATCTTGAGATATTTTAAAGTTGAATTTGGTTGGGTGGTTTTGCTTATCGTCATTATCAGTTTAGTCATGGTTAGACCAGAACCTACATTGTTGTCAGAAATTTGTCATGAATAATTCATTTTAATAATTGTTAAGACCATTATCGCAGTCTTTAGCACCATGGTACCTGCAGTATCATACACTTACATTAAAACAAACTAAACCAACCAACTAAACCTACCTAATCTAACATTACCTAATATAACCGAACCTAACCTAACCTTACTTGGTAAAGATTCGAAAATGGTCACTTTATTGGATTTTCGTCGGAAATTTATATTTTTCGATTTTCACTTGAAAATTTTATTTTTATCGCACAGAGTGGGCAGGGCTTTGAGGTAAAGGGAAATCGTGAGGTAAAACACGCAAAACGCTCACGAAATTAAACCTAACCTAATTTAATTATCACAGAAATGTTAGGAGTAATTTTTAAGAACGGGTGCCCGGGTTAAGGAGCCAAGTTAGGAAACATTCCAATAGAAGAAAACTTCTTCAGTTTAATTAAGAACATCCCAAAAATGGCGGAGGAAATAAATTTTTACCAAATAAAAAAAATGATCAAGAACCTAACCTCAGTCAATCAAGTGTACCGTCCCCATATATATGAGGGCTGGCGACCACAGTCCTCCACTCTAAACTTTCTCGGACTGTTTTTAACAATCCCCCAAGGTTTTAATTTCATCATCCACCCCAGTCGTTGCCTTCCCCTGGCCCTTTTACCCTCAACTTTGTCCATTAATATTTCTGTTATTATCCCCTCGTCCCTAATTATATAACCAAAGTATCTCATTTTTTTATGTACAGTTGGGGACATTTCCGACTAGTACACTCAGCGTTGTCAATCCATTCTTTCCGTGAGGTGTGAACCCCGCGAGTATCTGAACGTGAATCTGAAGCCTCTAAGTTACTCGGTGAGACATGAGGTGCACACAGTAGCCTGGGACCACAATGATATAATTTGTCTCCATACATGTGCCCGGCAACGTTGACATAGATAATTAGTGTAGTATGGACGCTTTTCATTCACCTAACGTGGAGTAAATAATATCTGTCCTGCAGTAACAATGTAATGCTGAAAAAGGAAAAAAATCTACCACTTTATTTATCCTCAAGCAAAGTCTAAGGTGTTATAGTGCCAGGCTTTATGGAGTGTGGTGTGGTGGTGGCGTGGTGCCGAGGATTGTGAGACAAAGTCAATAGTCTTGCCTGCCGCATTTCTGTCCAATCACCTAATTTTCTACTTGTTTACCAAATCTCACTTACGTAACAGTAAATGCATCACCTCTGATCATTACACACATATTTTCACTATTAATATTGTATCGTATATTTTTATAGCGTACA
>NW_024739347.1:0-7735 GCF_018991925.1 Homarus americanus | reverse complement strand
TCGGTAGCCAAGCTACGTTCAGTTACGTATTGCTGTAAATTATTATTCTAGTGCAAGAGCTTAGTAATATCCATCCTGTTTAGTACTGAAAAGGTATATCCTACTTTTATTTTAAAAGGCTCTTTTATATAATTTTCTCTTCTTCCTATGCCCTGTAGCCATCTTTGCCTCCTTATGGTGTTGGGAATGGAACTTGGTTGATAAATAGATAAAATAAGTTGATGGATTTGATTACTTTAGTTATATATTTACTGCAGTTAAGAAAAATTGGGTGATTTATATCCAACTTGGATCACCTGAAATTAGGCACCCCAACACTTCACCCATTTAAACCACCTAAAAGCTATCTAGATTGGTCAGTTAGAGTTAACATTAGGGTAACAAATCATTACAAATAATAATGAAATCCCATTCTTCATGTGATCCAAGAATATTTATTCCTCTGGTCTCTAGTTTTTCCTAGTACATTAATTACACTCCAGTTTTAATATGTTTAATTCTATACAGCCTTGAAATCAGACTTATTTCTTGTCACCATGTTTTCTTGTTTATATTTTACTTACAAATGACAGTCTCTTGTAAGATTGCCTAAGGTCTATCATTAGATACGATTTAGACCATGTTTCATAGTATCAAAACTGTTCGAGTCTATTTCTATCCTCACTTTAACTGCATTTAACAATCCTATGTGTTTGAGATCCTAACCACCACCGATTGTAAGTACAGTAATAGTAAACAAGAATATATCAGTCCACAAAATTGACCACTTTCTCCTAGTTGTGTCAAACAATATACTCCTCTCATTGGATCAAACATAGATTAAATCCAAATATTGTATCAAGTTTTCAGTGACAGCCAGTGTGAGCTTCCTGTAGAAGCTGAAGAGATGAAGGATGTGAATACCTGTAGTTTGATTCTTTGTTTAGCCAAGGACGTGGTATCACATTACTGTACCTGGAGTGTACAGTGAACCCTCACTTCTTGGCGATCAATTGAACCCCGCGGCCCGCGTGAAGAGAAAGCAGCGTAAAGTGAACAACATAACATATAGGATTAATTGAAATAGAGACAGGCCGACCCCCAAACTCCCTTTTTCAGACACAATATCTACGTTGTAGTAAAAATAACTTCTTAATTTTATGATGGTATGCACACACAATTAATAATTTAAGAAATATCAATAATATTAGGTTTTTTAACACTTACATTAGTAGAAAAGATGGCTGGAGCACCGCGAGGATGGGGGTTGGTTCGAACAGAGCAGTTATTGGCCCTCACCTGTATCACTGTATCAGATTGTATCACTTCCACCACAGGACCTCTTTGTCAAACCCTCAAAGTCCATATAAGTCCATATCTTCACTATCATTATCACTATCACTGACAGGCGGCTGTGAGGTGGGTGGCGGGTGAAGAACTCGGTAATGTTTGATGACTGGGCGACCTTATGCGCACCCTGCTTACGCCAGCTCTCCAGCGTAAAGGGGTACACACACGCGGAAAGTGGGCATTCCGTGTTCAGCAGATTGCAGCGTGGCGTGGAAAGCACGAAAAAGTGGGACCCGGCGTAAAGCCGGGGTTGACTATATATCATTTAGGATCCCATTTTGTCTTGGGAGTGCAGCTTTCTATTTGAACTAAATTTAGTTTCCAAATATCACTCTATTCTTATGATCTACTCAATTTACATTTTTTATGTATCTTACACAACAATAAACAATATATCATGTTTTTTATTGAACAAAGGTCTTCATCCTCAATACAAATTACATAGTTGTGGCAATATTTGGTATATGAAATGTATGCAGAGGGTTATATGCTTCAGATATAGAACACTACAGTACAGTATAGAGATTATAGATTGATCAGTATTTTATGTTTACAGGTCAGAATTTTGCACAGTGTTTTGAAATAGTACAGGATGATCATTCATGTTAAGAACAAGGCATTACTCCTCTTAGGAGAGTCACATTAGGATGACATGACAGCGTATTTTATTTGCTTCCAAGTGGCTCGTGGCAGTAAAACACTAGGCAACCTGCTTGGGGCTGTCAACATGATCCATCCTGTCCCAGATCTTCCTTGTCATCCCTTTCCAAGTCATCGCTTATTTTATCTTTTGCAACAGTCCTGGTATGTTTGAAGCATGTATTTGTGCAGAAGCTAATGTTTACAGTAAATTGTACATTATAGTGGTCCCTCGGTTATGAACACAATTCGTTCCATAGAGTCTTTTGTTAACCAAAAATTTTGTTAACCGAATCCATTGTTTCAATGGGATATTGAGAATTGGTTCCAGCTGACAGAAAAGTACTACAAAGTAAAAAAAAAATGCAGTAAAGTACACTTATTTTGAGGTGTGTGTAGTAGAAGGTTCTGGTTGATGATGGAATTAGAAGTAGGGGTGGAGAGAAGGGAGAAAGAAAGATGTGGGGATGGAGGAGAAATCACCTTTGAGGACCCATGCTTGATGCAGTAATTTCACCAATAAAATTTTAAGTTCACTTAGTGTAATTCAAGATCATTTTTATTTAAATCAACACTGCACTACACAGGTTGACAATCACTTATCCTAAATCCATGGGACTAGATGCATTTCTGTTTTGGAATTTTCTGTTTCCAGAATGGATATAGTTTTTTTTTTACGGATCAGCCACCCGGGCACAGGTCATAAACCCACATTCCGAGACAAAAAAAAATAATAATAATAATAATAATAATAATAATAATAATAAATAATTCATAGGTCTAGGTAAGTGTTTCTCACTTTTGATCTTTTTTTTTCATTCTTGCATTTCTTTATTATTATTATTATTAATATTAATAATATTAATATTATTATTATTAATTTATTATTACATTATTATTATTGTTATAAATTTATTCTATTTTGTGTATTTTTATTAAAAATTTTATTTACTATGAATAATTATTATTACTGTATTATTATTATTATTATTATTATTATTATTATTACAGTATTATTATTATTATTATTATTATTATTATTATATTAATATTATTATTATTAATATATTATATTACTATTATTTTTCACCCCAGGCCCTGATGTGGGTCAGTGACCTGTGCCGAATTGGGCTGGTAAAAAAAAAAAAAAAAAAAAAAATTATCCAAAAAAACCGGTTTCCAAAACTTTCAGTTTTGGAATTTCGGATAAAGGTTGTCCACTGTATATTATCAATATGTGAACTAAATTTCCAGAATGACCAATAATTTTAATGTAAAATGCAAAAATATTCAAAGAGACCAACAAACTCGAATGTTCACTCCTGTAAACAAAGTTAAACTGAAGCGTTGTTGGGTGATTCAATCAGCTGATGGGCACACAAAACATTTCCTAGTACTGTCTATATTATCAATATGTTAACTAAATTTCAGAATGACCAATAATTTTAATAAAAAATGCAGAAATATTCAAGAGCACAACTTTCTTGATATTTACTCCACTGAAGCGAATGTAAACATAGAACCAATTACTGTATTGGCAGACTGGCCGATCAGCTAATCAGCTGATGCGCACAACAAAGCGTGTTTCCCATTAAAGCTTTTCATTATCGAACTGAAAATCCTTTTGGGAGATAATTCGTGAACCAAAATTTAGATTAATTGGACGTTAATCGAGGAACACTGTACCAGTAATTCTCATAGATACCTGCACTATGATGTTCTTACTTTTCCTTTATCTTTACTCTAAAGCAAAACAATTTAATGAGACTTACCTGTCTCGTACACATATCCACGATGTACAAGCCAGCCCAGAATTGTAGGGTGACCAGTCAAGAGTGCGGGGTACTGGGCACACAACACAAGATATTGCCACACAAGAGATGATTCCTGGTCAGGATATAACACACTATGTATTCAGCGATTCAAAGGCAATTTATCATGAGGAAAGTATAGTGTGAAATAGATCCTCCATAACAATAACTGTCATGCAGGCAGGTGATGAGAGGTGGGTAACTTCTGGGTATTGTAGACTTGATAAATTCACCCCAGCATTAGATAAAAGTATTCCTGCAAACATTTATTGTCATTAGGTTAGAAAAGGTGTGTGAAATGCAAAATATATTAATAAATAAAAAGCAATTGAATATAGTGCATATATTAACACAAGGCAAGATGGATTTGCAACACATGTAGTTGAATAAGTACATGAGTGATAAATTATTGGCAAAGAATATTAACCTTAACCAAGTCAAGTGTGTGAAAGGTGATGTACAGTACAGGTTGTACCTCTCTAGTCCGGCAACCTCGGGACCTGACCGGTGCCGGACCATGGAAATTCACCCTTTTCCTGGATAGATAGTGACTTGTGCTTATGCCTGGAAGCACTAGCACCACTTTCTCTGCGTCATGGTCGCTTTGAAGACATATTGAAAGTTAAATGTAGATAGTAGCTATCAAATTTCGCGAGTTTTAATTCTTAACGTATTTTATTGGAACACAAAAATAAATAAATAAAAATTTTGACGGGGAAACTTGAATTTGACTGGTTTTGAACGGCCGTCAACGTGCAGCGGCGTGCATAATCGTGTAAACAGCGTCATTTCTCTTATGTACAAAAGATTCATTATTGTTTATTACTGAATGTCTTTTTTATTGAATTAATGTTTATGTGTGCAAAATGAGCAATACAATTCATTAATATCGTAGAATATTAAAACACACGAGAAATGACACAGCATTGTTTTTAGATTGATTACAAAACCAGTGACTGACTGGTTCTACATATAAAACTGAAAATAAGACTGGTTAGGTAGTAAAATTAATATGGTTGCTTTAAGCAATGATTATTTAATATTAATAAATAACAAAAGAAGTAGCTAACGATAATGGTAAAGAAAAAGAGAGATCCGATATGTAAGTCGGCGCACACGTGAAAACATATCGTCATTACTTCATAAGAATATGAAAGCAACACTTATTTACTGTTTTATTGAATCAATGCGGCGCAGCAAAATTAACAATACAATTTATTAATAATACGTGGAATATTAGAGGAGACGGACGGGTTGCCGCATTGTTTATGTTAAAGCTATAAACCAGTGACTGATTGGTTTCTACATATAAAGCTGAAGAAAATAAGACCCTGAGTTTAGCTGTAGTAAAATTAATGTAAAAAATGAATATGGTTGCTTGAAGTACCTGTAATGTTATTTAATGTTAATAAATGGAACAATATAAGTAGCTAACCAAATGGTAAAAAAAAGACTGCTCAGTATGTAAAAGACATGGGAAATATATCACACATTTCTACATAAGAATATGAAAGCAACACTTATTTACTGCTCATATATATTGAAGGGTTAAATGTTGTACTCTGTATAGACAAGCAGAGAGAGAGAGAGAGAGAGCGTAACTGCCGATGTAAACAAGCCTTAATTTCTCAAGGCGCTTTTTTTTTTTTTTTTTATGATTAGCCCAACCGGCATAGGTCACTGACCCACATTGGGGCCTTAGGGCAAAAAATTTAATACTCCTGTAATAATAATAATAATTCAGATAAAAAAAAAAAAAAAAAACTGCCTATCTACCTATTGGACAAACTAAAATCGTTCCGGACCACGGGAGTTTCTGACCACAGAATGCCGGACTAGAAAGGTACAACCTCTACTGTAGTTATACACAAAGTAGTAAACCTTTGTGAATGATAAAAGGCATAAGGCATGACAAGATGTTTGACAGTACATGAATGAACTAAAGGCAAGGCAGATCTTTTATGAATAACCCATGCAGTATCACCTACTGCACTGTACTGTACTGTAGATGTAAATAAAGTCAGTACAGAAGAGCAAAAATAGGTCAAGTAGACCTAAGAGTGTACGAGTGTTAAATAAGAAATGATAGTTGGGTTTAGGAAAACGTAAATGGTGAAATTATCCATGTACAGTACAGTACTGTTTCTCACTGGGCAAGAGTGGTACCAATACTTCCTCACTCAGCCAATTGTCCAAAAAGGGTATATATAATGTGCCTTAGTTGCAAGTGTAACTGATAAGTTTAGGATAAGAAGAAAGAAGTGGGTTGAGGGCATGAAGACTAAACACTATTTCCAAAACTAGTAATAAACAGTTGGACACATGCACATCTTAGAAGTAATGATGACAGAACCTATCAATTTCAAATCCATCCATCCATCCAAAATATGAAACATGCATGGGTGATAACAATATTCATATGCCCAAGAATGAAGGATAAAAACGTCTGTATTAAGTAAACTCAACTCACCATGTCTACAATGGTTTATGAAGCTCGCTATTGCTTCAACAACAGGAGACGAAGGAACACGAGGTTGACGTATGACTTTCTGTCAGCGAACTGTGAGAAGCATTTAGGGGGAGATGGAAGCAGAGGAGGTTCCATGACACGGTAAGGCACTTCTGTGGCTCACGTCCACTGCCCTCCAGCACTCTAGACAGGGCATGGAGTAAAGTTTCTAGTAGGAGAATAATATTATATCAGAATAAAAGAAGACTGCACATCAAGCATGTACAGTACTGTAATATTTACATGCATCTGTCAAGGAAAATGAAAAAAATTTGAAATAAAATAAAATATTGTACAGTGCAGTACCATACTACTGTATAATTAGCACGCACAGTATTAAGTCACTGAGAGCATTTGAGAAACAAGCTTTAGTTAAACCAAAGATTATTACCTTTTACCTACTAATTATATTTGGACAGCAACAAGAAAAAAGAGGGCAGGTTGATAAAACAGCAGGAAAAAGTGAATAAGAGAGGTAGAAACAGCAGACACCTGACACACGAAAGAAGATAGAGGAGGCGTAGAAACCAAGAGAACAGAGAGGGGGCAAGTAAAGATGAATGACAGAGAAGGTAAGAGAGTGTAAGGATCCATACTCACCAGTGGGGTGTTTGAGCCTTGAAGGAGTGCAAGAAACTGGAGAGTCGGGTGTGGAGACACCAGCCCCCCACCTCAGCCCACACTGCCACCACCGTCCCCACCAAATCTGTTAAATACAGGAGTCTCATCTTAGTATTAACACATCATGACAGACATACAGACACAATACAGTATATTGTTCACACTGAGTATATTACCTGGACTGATTGAATGGACTTGTTAAAAACAGAGGTTTCTATTTATTTTGAGATTTGTTGAAAACTTTTTTTTCTGTTCAGCTTGATTAGGATTGACCTAATTAGTGTAATTAAGATAAATGGTTTCAAACCAGCCAAAGTGAGGCTGAATGATTGGTTTTAGTTGAATTTAGTGGTTTCCAATTTTAAAACTGATTTCTTCTCAGCTTAACTTAGAGAATACTATTTTTAAATCATCTTGTTGAAACAGCACAATACTGTACTCAGTATGTCGAATCATCGTTTCTACACTGAAAACTGAGATTTTTACTCAGTCATTATCTGTCTCCCCAACAGTGACAGAAAACTAGGCAGAGAGTGTTCCAGGATTAGCCAGTGTATCGGCACTGTAGTTGGCAAAAAATGTCTGGACGGACTGACAGACGGATTGCATCATACACACAACACAGAGAACTCCACCGAAAAGAAGATAGACTTGCAGAGGATCGAGTGGGGGAATTATCACTTTATAGAGTACAGTCAAGGCGCCGAGTTAACGCCCGACCGAACAACGTCCGATCGACATATACGTCTGTGCCCCCCAAAAAATCCGCGGACGCCTGCTGGACCATCACCCACAACTCTCTGACGGAGACACGATGATCCTCCCC
>NW_024739346.1:0-15967 GCF_018991925.1 Homarus americanus | reverse complement strand
AGTTTCTATCAGATGCCTTCTTTATTTCCTCCCATAGCAATTACCATCGTTCCTACTCAAATTAGGTGGTCTATATATAACACCAATGACTACGATTCACTGCCCTCACCAATCTCTACCCAAATACTTTCATTGTCGCTATTTGTTTTAATGTTTGATTTATTGCAGCTTTTTAATGACACCCTGATATACACTGCTACACCGCCACCTCTCCCTTCCTACTCTGTCAAATTTAAATAGGTTATATCCTGAATATAAAATTCTGCTAAAAAAGTTGCTGTTTGAATTTATCCATGTTTCCGTTATTGCAATTATATCTATGTTCTTTTACTAACAATGGCCCTGAGCTGGTCCATCTTGTTACACAGGCTTCTACTATTCGTATAATAAACACTCAATATATTTCTTCCGTTTCTATCTGTTTTACATTTATTACTTTGATGTTTGTTATTATGACTAACTATATTTTCAGCATTATCTACTTCTGTTTCAATTACTTCCCAGGACCTGCTTGTTTTTTACTCCCATTTTCCCCGACCCCTCTCTACTGGCGAAACCCTTCGAGTGCAATACCACGCTCCAGGATGCAGACAACGTCTTTACCCCTCACGAGACAAGTGTACTCCGTCGCGACAGTACAGGTATGCCATAAAATCGTTGCCAGTCATCAATGAATGCCCAACCATTGTTTGCACAGTTTTTCCAGTCGGCAATTAATAGCAATTGCCCTGGACAGCCATTCACGACCAACCCCTCTTCTAGGCAAGACACCACATACCATCGATCCCTTCCTATCTCTAATCTTCCCCAGCGCCTCCCTATACCTCTTGAAAGTTCCTCACCCTAACCTTACCTATGTCGTTTCCTCCCACACTAAGACACACTACTGATTGGTACCTCCCCTGACAAAACTCTGTCTAACCCTCGGCTACATGTCCCATCCCAGCCCCAGGAAAACATACCCTAGTCCTATTGCTTCCTATCTCGCACAAAAGCCCCTATCCATAAACCTCACCTGGCTGCTCACCAACCACGACCTACCTGTGGGCAGGGTTTGTACAACTGCCCTTTCCTCTCCTTGATCCATACCGTCCTGCTTCTTCTTCTTCCTCTCCAGCCTTGCAGCACCTGGTAAGGGTTACTGCACTCCACACCCCTGGTCAGCTTTCTAAGCCTGACCCTAGTCCCCTTGGAGATAACCACTCTCTGATGCCTGCTCTTCGCAGGTGTCCTGCTAGGCAGGACACCTACCTGAAGGAGTTCCGTCCTGAGGGCTTCATTTTTCCTCCCTTTAGAGTGTCAACTCACCCTCAACTGCCCCAGCTTGCCTTAACAGGGTGGCAAGGAGGTCGTCCTTCCCCACACTCCTCCTCTTCCCCCACGGCAGTGCCTTGTTCGTTCATGTTAGAATAATAATCACCCCATTGCTTGGGAAAAAGCTAGAAGTATTCAATCATCTTGTGTCACAGAAGACTTCTGGTTGAAGCTAGTTTGATTGCGAATTAAAATCAATAAACCTAAGTGATGGTCAGTTCAAAACTGATAATATGTTACATAAATTTATTTGTCAGTGGCCCAAGGTTAAAAATGCTTTAAAACCTTTTGATCTAGATGTATGATAGTTATTTTGGATCCTTTTTTCTGACCTGACTTGGTTAGTCACGTCACCAATCTTCTCTTAAGCTCCTCTACGTGTGTGTTGGTGTGGGGATTAGTATGTCATCATTTTGACCTGACTCATGTTTTAGGTCACCCTGTATATTTGCCTCTTCTGTCCATGTAATCCAGTTGTCTGAAGATGTCTTGAATAAAGACGAAAGCTAAGGTACCCGTTGTTTCCATTTTCCTGTGTGATTTTATATATATATATATATATATATATATATATATATATATATATATATATATATATATATATATATATATATATATATATATATATATATATATATGCATATATATATACATATACATATTTATATACATATACATACCTCTTGAAAAGGAGATGCAGGGGTAGCCAAGGCTCAGATGTGAGGGAAGAGCTTGGGCTACAAGGGGCCTCCTTGCTGTACGCTCCCAAGAAAGAAAACCAGCAGAAAGAAAAACCAGAAGAAAACTCAAGAGAGACGCCCACCACACAGAACCAAGAGACACCACGTGGTCAGCCTCTGCGTCTCTGACTTCTTCACACCTATGAGGGAGCTTAATGCAGAGACGAACAGCAAGACCCAAACACTGAAACGAATGGACACTTCCAGAGGCAAGAAGAGGAGGAGGTGAGAAAATCGACATCAAGCTAAGAGACCAAGACATCTCCACTCCACAAGAACCAAAACACACAATCAAAGCCGACCAAGCATTGAACGTCAATTTGCCCCAGCCCAACTGCACCTGACGCTTGACTGACAGCTAGCCTGGCTGTGTCTTGTCGCCTCCCGGCCGCGTCCAGGCAGAGTTGCTGCTGCCTCCATCTTATAATCCAGCCTTCCTGCCAAGCGGTGTTTAGCCACTGCATCTGTTTCTCTCCTAAAATTCACTTCAATCCTCCCCTTCATTATTTCCCCTAGACCTCCTTCCCCACTTTGGGTTCCAGTTGTTTATGGGTAGAAACTGGGTTGGGTGGCGGAGGCAGTGGGTAGATGTTTTAACCTGTCTCTGTACTCGAGGTTCCTAATGCCCGGGATTAGTCTTGTCCTTCTCCTCTGAATTCTTTCCAAGGATTCTATATCCATTCTGTAATAGGGGGGACAGAATTGAACTGCGTAATCCAAGTGAGGTCTCACAAGCGCAAGATATAGTTTTATGATGACCTCGCTAGTCCTGTAACTACAGTAACACTCCTTTGTATGAACCCAAGTACTTTATTAGCCTTGTTTCGAGCAAATACACATTGTTTACTTGGCTTAAGATTCCTACTTATCATTACTCCTAAATCTTTCGCACAGTTGGATTTCTCAATAACATCGTTGTTCATCTGGTATCTGGTTTCCCTGTTTACTGAGTACTTTACATTTGTCCACATTTGATTTCATCTGCCATTTTCAGACCATTCGAAAATTTTTTTTAGATCTTGCTGTAGTTTTGCGGAGTCCTCGTCAGATTTAATTAGACGCCCTATTTTAGTGTCATCAGCAAATTTAATTATGTTGCTGTCTACGCCGATATCTACAGTATGTCGTTTATGATGGAACACGTGGTGGTAGTGGATGGTACAGCATGAGGGAGAACATGATTGTGTTAGGGATAGGTTGGAGGCAACACCGGGCTATAAGGCACGTGGGGTGACACTCTTTCGCAAGCATGTTTCCGACAACTCACGCAGGCTGATTTCCGGTATGGTGGTGTTATCATTGTGCTCAGCCTCCTATTTAGTAACAAATCGTGGTCCAACACTGAGTCATAATTAAAGGGAAAGAACATTCTAACAGAAGATATAATAATGAATTAAATATGTTTTTTCAGTAATATCTGCAAGAACCTGCTGCCATGGTCTCACATATTGAATAACAAAGATTATTTATTTTTTTGCTGTAACCGCTTTAGGTTAGTAAGTCTTATGATATATCGATGTGTTTTTATGAATTATATTCATGTGGAAATGAATCAAGTAAATGTTAAGTGTGTGTATATAAAACAAAAAGTGGATGGATACGCTGGCGAGCATTGGCGACGATGGTGACCGCGCAGCTGCTCTGGGTGTATCGTCTGCAAAGCTGCTAAGGCTAGGCAGTCCTCGCTCCCGGTCGATTCGGCAGAAGTCGTTTCTCTCCCAGTGGAAGGCTTGTTCATCCCGTGCAGATAATTATATGATTTGATTGAGTACCTGAGTGTACAAGTGAACCGACGACATCATCAAGACACACCTGAGAAGTGGCTTTGTCGTGGGAGGCAAGTGTATGTTAGTGATAATCGTGTGTGAGCTGCCTTGACTCCAGCAACTAGCCAGCTCACCAATACCACGCGGCGGCACCTAACCAAAGTGCTAGACTAAATATACCCTGCTCTCGATTCTGCTTAGTGGGGCAAGATCGGCTTGGTAGAACGCCGTCCATGGGAGCAAGATTCAAGGAGAGCCTTTTTGTTCAAGTGCCTCACCTGCGAGTCTGTGACCAAGCTCATGAGCTTTAAGCTGCAGGATTGGTAAAGTTACGATTTAAAATGATGAAACTTAATCACAACAAGTGTTCCGCGGTATTTAACAGGATGTATACTGAGTGCAAGTCAATATGTGTATTGTAAACATGTGTACCGGAGCTGAACTTGTTGAGGTGACCTGGGCCGTGATGCATCCAGGTGTTGACCCGGTTGGGTCATGCAGAGGCATTGATAGTGACGATGGAGGAGGAGCAGGGGTAACAGTGTCGTGGAGTTCATGATACTCCAGGGGACTCTGCACCTGCAGCAGTGTGTGTCCCATAGCCCTGGGTCACCCGAGTGATGGAGTGTTGACCGTGGGCACGTGGCGGGCACCCGGGCGCCACTCGCGTGGCCCCAGGCTGCTTGGGCACCAACAACTCCCTCCAGGCGTCAGATAGCGAATAGCTGTTCACAACCTACAAAAATTCACCCGAGATAAACAGTGGACTCTCGCCGGAGGCTGGTATAATAACGCTTGTTCATTATACACACTTGGGATTATTTTTGAACGGTGGTGAACAACCAGAGAAGCAAGAAAGTCGAGGTGATTGTGCGCTGAACTGCCCATTTAAATGACAAATTGGGAGCAGTCACCAATTTGGGTCCCAGCTTCGTGTGTCGCAAAGTCATTCCATTGGGGTGTTGTGATAAAAGGTGTGCAGTGATTGAAGGAGACAGGTGCTTAGCTAACTCTATCAACATAATTCACAAGGAATGTCTTTTAACCCTCCCTCATATAAACTCATTATAGTATGTCTATTCACGCTTGAGGAACAGCGTACTAAACTTTTACCAACACCAAGTAAGTTTATAATTGTTTAGTTACGTTTAGTGTGTGTATATATATATATATATATATATATATATATATATATATATATATATATATATATATATATATATATATATATATATATATATATATATATATATATATATATATATATATCGTTTTACGATCACATTACAGTAACACCAAGGCTGGGATAAATATATAAATATAAATATCTTAACACTTATCCTTATTTGCTGACGTTATGGTGGTCACAGTAACCATCATCAGCTGAATGTAGAAAAAAAAGAAACAAAGAACAGACTATCGGAACTCAAATATCCACTGCAGGTTAAACAACAACTGATGAAGACGAACTAATGAATGACGTTGTCCAATTCATGACCGGAGAGACGTTGAACTGCAAGCTTATTGCAGTTATGACGGCAACATTCACCAACCAACTATAAAGGTTATCGCCATGTTAGCTTACCGAGCCTCGTCTGACCTATCAAAAATACATACTAAGATTCTCAGGTAACGTTCGGTAGGTTAGGTTAAGTTGGTTCGTGTTGTCTGTATTAATAAATTGTTTTCACGATATTTCATGAAATGTGAAATGTGCAAAACCCAAAGAAGTTGATGACTGCAGACGGTGTGTGTTGGTATCATAGGTGTGTTGTATTAGCCGGGTGGTGTTGCTTCTATTGTGTACTGCTGGGGAGATAACTTATCACTACTTACCGGATGTGTGTGTGTTTTAGTCAATTTGTTCGCCAGTCCGTCGCATGACACCCATCCCTGCCTCACACCATGTTTGTACCGTCCACAGTAGGAGATGAACGTGGAAAACTGAGCTGGTGTAGAGCCCAAATTTTTAATGTCTACGATCAGATAATTATAATGACGAGGAACAAAACCTCACCTATCTTGACCTCACTTGACCTTTCCCTACCCGTCTCGTACCAGAACTTAAAATTAAACCACCTTATCCTCTATCCAACCCTTAACTTAACCTGACATGACAATTGACCTAAATAACCTAATCCCATTTAACCTAATAAATTAAATTAAATTAAAATATCTAACTTATATAAATCTACTTCACACCTTAATACTCGAATTTAAATAACCCATCCCACCTAATCTAACCCAACTCACCTAACCTAACCCAACTCACCTAACCTAACCCAACTCACCTAGCCTGGCAGCTCACCTAACCTTAGCCAGCTAATAACCTAGCCAGCTCACCTAGCCTAGCCACCCCTGTAACCTAGCAGCTCACCTAGCCTGGCAGCTCACTGCTTCTTGCTCAACCTAGCCTCAGCTCTCACCTAACCTAGCTCACCTAATCTGGCAGCTCACCCTAGCCTAGCAGCTCACTAGCCCAGCTCACTAACCTAGCAACTCACCTAGCCTAGCCCAGCTCACTAACCTGGCCCAGCTCACCTAACCCTAGCCCAGCTCACCTGGCCCAGCTCACTTTCTTAACCCAGCTCACCTACCTGGCCACTCACCTAGCCCAGCTCACCCTGGCAGCTCACTAACCTAGCCCAGCTCACCCTAGCAGCCCAGCTCACCTAACCTGGCCCAGCTCACCTAACCTGGCTTAGCTCACCTGGCAGCTCACTAACCTAGCAGCTCACTAATCTGGCAACTCACCCTAGCAGCCCAGCTCACTAACCCTAGCAACTCACCTAACCTAGCAGCTCCCCTAGCTTACCCAGCTCACCTAGCAGCCTCACCTAGCCTAGCCCAACTCACCTAACCCCTAGCAACTCACCTAGCCCAGCCCAGCTCATGCAGCCCAACTCACCTAGCCCCAGCTCACCTACTAGCCAGCTCCTAGCCTGCAGCTCACCCTAGCCCTAGCAGCTGCTGGCAGCCCAGCTCAGCTAGCCTAGCCCAGCTCACCTAACCCTGCTTCTCAGGCTGCCTAGCCTAGCAGCTCACTTAGCCTGGCCCACTCACTGGCCAACCCAGCTCACCCTGGCTTAGCTCACCCAGGCCTAGCAGCTCACTTCTGGCCCGAGCTCACCTGGCAGCTCACCTAACCCTAGCTCACCTAATCAGCCCAGCTCACCTAGCCAGCCCAGCTCACCCTGCTTAGCTCACTAACCTGGCTCACCTAACCTGGCAACTCACCTAGCCCAGCTCACCTAACCTGCTCACCTAACTTGCCCAGCTCACCCCAACCCAGCCCAGCTCATCTAGCAGCCCAGCTCACCTAGCCCAGCCCAGCTCCCTGGCACCCTAGCAGCTCACTAACCTCTAGCTCACCCTAGCCTAGCCCAGCTCACCTACAGCCTAGCTTGGCTCACTAGCCTAGCCAGCCCAGCTCACCTAGCCTAACCAGCTCACCTAGCCTGTGGCCCAGCTCACTTCAACCTAGCCCAGCTCACCTAGCCTGGCAGCCCACCTGGCAGCTCACCTAGCCTGGCTCACTAGCAGCTCACTGGCAGCCCAGCTCACCCTTGTAGCTCACTGGCAGCTCACCTAGCCTAACCCTGGCTCACTAGCTAAGCAACTCTAACCCTAGCAACTCACCTAACCTAGCCCAGCTCACCTAGCCTAATCCAGCTCAACTAGCAGCAGCTCACCCTAGCCTAGCCTCACCTAACCCTAGCAACTCACCTAACCCCAGCTCACCCAGCCCAGCACTCACCCTGGCAGCTCACCTAGCCTGGCCAGCTCACCTAACCTAGCCAGCTCACCTGCTAACCCAGCTCACCTAACCTAATCAACTCACCTTACCTAACCCAGCTCACCTAACATGACCCAGCTCCACAACTGTGGCTCACTCAGCCTGGCCCAGCTCACCTAGCCTAGCCATCCCACTAGCCTGGCCATCCCACCTAGCCTAGCCCAGCTCACCTAGCCCTGGCAGCTCACCTAGCCTGGCCATCCCTGAAATCTAGCAGCTCACTGGCTGCCCTAACCCCTGGCAGCTCACCTACCCTAGCCCAGCTCACCTAGCTTAACCCAGCTCACCTAGCCTAGCCCAGCTCACCTAGCACAACCCAGCTAACCCTAGCCCAGCTCACTGACCTAGCCCAGCTCACCCTGACTAACCCCAGCTCCTAACCTCTAGCCCAGCCCACCCTAACTGTAGCTCACCTAACCTAACCCAGCTCACCTAGCCTAACCCAGCTCACTAACGTTAACCCATCCCACCTAATCTGTAGCTCACCTAACCCAGCTCACTAGCCCAGCTCACTGGCCTGGCCCAGCTCACCCTGGCCTAGCTCGCTGCCTAACCTGGCAGCTCACCTAGCCTCAGCTCACCTAGCCCAGCTCCTGGCCTGGCAGCTCACCTGGCCTGGCAGCTCAGCTAGCTAGCCCAGCTCACTAGCCTGGCAGCTCCCTGGCAGCCCAGCTCACCCTAGCAGCCCAGCTCACCTAATCTAGCCAACTCACCTAGCACCCAGCTCACCCCAACCTAGCCCAGCTCACTGTAGCTCACCTAACCTAGCAGCTCACCTAGTATCTAGCCCAGCTCACCCTAGAGCCCAGCTCACCTAACCCTTGCTCACCCCTAACCTAGCACTCACCTAACCTAGCAGCTCACACCTAGCCCAGCCCAACTCACCTAACCTAGCAGCTCACCCTAACCTAACCCAGCTCACCTGGCTTGGCCCAGCTCACTAGCCCAGCCCAGCTCACCCCTAGCCTAGCCCAGCTCACTGGCAGCCCAGCTCACTAGCCTGGCAGCTCACCTAACTGCAGCTCACCCCAACCCAGCCCAGCTCAGCTAACCCTAGCCCAGCTCACTAGCCTAGCCCAGCTCAGCTCACCTGGCCTAGCCCAGCTCAGCTCACCTAGCCTGGCCCAGCTCACTAGCCCTGGCAGCTCACCTAGCACTCACCCAAGCCCTGCAGCTCACCTAGCCTGGCAGCTCACCTAGCTTGGCTCACTGCAACCCAGCTCACCTAACCTGGCAGCTCACCCTAGCAGCCCAGCTCACCTAGCAGCTCACCTAGCCTGCAGCTCACCCTAACCCTAGCAGCTCACCTAGCCCAGCTCACCTAACCTAGCTCACCTAACCTAGCCCAGCTCACTAACAGCTTAGCTCATCTAGCCAACCCAGCTCACTAGCCCAGCCAACTCACTAGCCTAGCCCAGCTCACTACTGCTCAACTCCTAGCTGCTCACTAACCTAACTAGCTCACTAGCCTAGCCTAGCTCACTAACCTAGCCCAGCCCAGCTCACCCTAGCCTGCTAGCCCAACTCACCTAACCTAG
The DNA here is from genome assembly GCF_018991925.1 of Homarus americanus. NCBI lineage: Eukaryota > Metazoa > Arthropoda > Malacostraca > Decapoda > Nephropidae > Homarus > Homarus americanus. Next base: position 6,813 of record NW_024739346.1, on the reverse strand, counting down.
CCAACTCACTGCCTGGCAGCCCACACTGGCAGCTCACCTAGCCTGGCTCATGGCCCAGCTCCCTTGGCCCAGCTCACTAGCCCAGCCCAGCTCACTAGCCTAGCTCACCTAGCCTAACCTAACTCACCTAGCCTGGCAACTCACTAACCTAGCAGCTCACCTAGCCTAGCAGCTCACACTAGTCCAGCTCACTAACCTAACCCAGCTCACCTCCTAGCTAGCTCACTAACTTCTTAGCTCACCTAGCTTAACTCGCCTAACCCAACCCAGCTCACTGACCCAGCTCACTAGCCTAGCAACTCACTAGCCTAGCTCAGCTCACCTAACCTAGCTCACTAACCTAATCCAGCTCACCTTACCTAACCCAGCTCACCTAACCTGGCAACTCACTAACCTTAGCTCACCTAACCTAACCCAACTCACCTAACCTAGCCCATCCCACCTAACCTAACCCAGCTCACCTAACCTAAGCAGCTCACCTAACCTAGCCATCCCACCTAATCTAGCCCAGCTCACTAGCCTACCCACACAACCTGGCCCAGCTCACCTAGCCTAGCCCAGCTCACTAACCTAGCCCAACTCACCTAGCCTGCAGCTCACTAACCCAACCCACCTAACCTAACCCAACTCACCTAACCTAATCCAACTCACCTAACATAACCCAACTCACCTAACCTTAACTCCAGGTATTTATGTCAGGGTTAAGAATTCAGGGTGGTGATGTGGGCTAAATGCTACTTGACTTATTTACGAGGGATCAATCTAACTTAACTTAATCCAACACCAGATTAACGTAGCTCAACCTAAATAATTCTAAACCAACCATACCTAATCTAGCCCAACAACACAATCCAATCAAGCGAAACCTAACCTTACTAAAAGATGCTGTTAGTTAGAACACACACACACACACACACTGCTGTAGCGTTACCATAAACCATGTGTTCAAAAATATCAGAGAGAGAGGTTCAGGACTTCAGGCGTTCTGCTGGTCCTGTCTGGGCTCTCAGTACTTCATGTGTCAAGGTGTGATTGCTGCTTCAGGTGGTGTTGAGGGTTGGTATGGACAGGTACGCGCATAATTACTTGCCGGACTTGGTAATACTTGGCGTCTACTGTGAAGTAGGTAGGTAAGATGGACAGTTGAAAATATTGACATTTTTCCTTGGCGTGTAAACATTTTTCCTGTTGTCTTGACGTAGTTTATACTGTAAGATAATGTATTCTATAAGCTAGTAAATTATAATAAAAAAAACGTTCTCTCATTAGCTATATAGAACTCTTGACGTAATATGTAACCCTCACCACCTGTGAACCAATCATGAAGACATGGATCCATAAGTAGATATACAGTATACTGTTCATCATTCTGTGACGTATTTAGGGAATTTTGATCGCAGCTGTACGGTACATTCCTGTGGCGGCTGATTCACCTTATATATTGTTTATAGCTGGCGGAACGAAAAGGGGAAAAATTACTCTTATCAGAAGAATATACATAATTTGTCTTCAGATTTCCTAATGTTGACGACGCTAGGCAGTTGTTATCCTTTGTAACATGTATGTATCTATTAACCCCTGGCAGGCGGTAAAACGCTTCCAAGAATTTGCGTAGTTTGAAGGACTAAGGGTATATGAGCCGCGCCCAGACGTCGCCAAGCCTGCTGTGTGTGTCTGGGCCCCTGAGCCACCACACTGTTGTATCTTACACTGTCTCGAGGCTCCTCTGGGGAATCTGAGTGATCTTATCTTGTACACCTTCAATCCCCTCAAGAATCCTCACTAGGGTGGGTGAGTGATCTTGACTGCTGTCTGTGTGTTAATAGATAGAGAGAGCGGTCAATGCCTGAATCGTAATGTGTTGGTTGGTGGCGTTACTGACTGTTTTCAGAGCTGATTGGTAAAGATAATTTATTTGTCACTGATTTCACTCCCTCGTTTTAGGGCTATTTGTGGGTTAATGTAGACTGATGCTCGCCTCGCAAGTGAGTGGACCTGGATTGATCCCTGAGTAAAATTGAAACTATGGACAAATTCCTTTACACCATTTGCCACTGTCTACCTCGCCGTAATTTTACGAACCTGGATGTTAACATATTGATGAATACCACAGTTGTGCTGGCGAGTTGCGGTCTTCGACTTCTTGTACTTTATGTAATTTTTACTTTGTGAGACTCCATCTACAGGGAGCACAAAGGCCCATCATAATACTGTACTCTCTACAACACCAGAGATGCCTTGGGGTTGTTGTTGGAAAGCTTATAACCTAATGAGTGTGTGGCCTGTCTGATACTATCCTGGCATTTAAAAGCAAGGGGTTAAACAGGATATAGGGGTCTCTTGTTTGCGTGATTCTCCTAATTTGTCTGTCACCAGGTCCACCACATTGTAAACATAACATCCAAATGATAACAGTCACAGGGTGATATGGGTGTTGTTATCAACACAACAGGTGCAGCTTCGTTTCCCACTCCAGGTCAGGGGTACTCCTGTTGGTACTAGCACCAGGGATGATTACAGTCTCCCTCCACCCTCTAGCATGGGTTGAACTGCTACCCACCCCACCTTCACCCCACCCTCACCTTCAACCCCCACCTCTACCCACTCCAACCCCCACCCTCTGCTACCACCACAACCCCCACCCTCTGCTCACCTGCACATCCCCCACCTCTGCCACCACCATAACCCCCACCTCTCTGCCACCTCACTCCTTATAACCCCTACCTCTCATACCACCATAACCCCACCTCTGCACCCCCACCCCCACCCCGCACCCCCCACCACCTCTGCCACCACCGACCCCCACCACTACCACCACAACCCCCACCCTCTGCTACCACCACAACCCCACCCTCTGCTACCACCCACCCCCCACCTCTGCTACCACTATAACCCCCACCTCTGCTACCACCACAACCCCCACCCCTCTGCTACCACCACAACCCCCCACCCTCTGCTGCCACCACAACCCCCACCCTCTGCTACCACCCCCCCACTCTACACACCACAACCCCCCACCTCTGCCACCACACCCCCACCCTCTGCTGCCACCACAACCCCCACCCTCTGCTGCCACCCAGCCCCCCCCACCTCTGCCACCACAACCCCCACCCCCACTACGCACCACAACCCCCACCCTCTGTTACCACCACAACCCCCACCTCTGCTACCACCATAACCCCCCACCTCTTACTTCACCATAACCCCCGACTCTCTGCTACCACCAACCCCCACCTCTGCTACCACTATAACCCCCACCTCTGCTACCACCATATCCCCCACCGCTCTGCACCACCACAACCCCGCCCTCTGCCACCATAACTCCACCTCCATACCACCACAACCCCCACCTCTGCTACCACCATAACCCTACCTCTGTTACTACCATAACCCCCTCCTCTGCTACTACCATAACCCCCACCCTCTGCTACCACCATAACTCCCCACCTCTCTGCTACTACTGCAACCCCCCCTCTGTTACCACCATAACCCCCACCTTCTGCTACCACCACAACCCCCACCTCTGCTTCCACCACAACCCCCACCTTCCTTACCACAACCTCCCCCACCTCTGCTACCACCACAACCCCCACCTTCTGCACCACCATAACCCCCCACCCTTTCCTACCACACAACCCCCCGACCCTCTGCTACCACCACACCCCACCCTCTGCGTACCACACAACCCCTGCTCTGCTACACCACAACCCCCCACCCTCTGGCACCACTCTTAACCCCGCCTCTGCTACTCACCTGCAACCCCCCACCTCTCTGCTACCACTATAACCCCACCCTCTGCTACCACCACAACCCCCGCCTCTGCTACCACCATATCCCCCACCTCTGCTACCACTGCTACTCTGCACCCTCATGCCACCACAGCCCCCAGCTCTTCTACCACCATAACCCCACCCTCTGTTACCACCATAACCCCCCACTGCTACCACCACATCCCCACCTCTTTTACCACCATAACCCCCCACCTCTATACCACTCATAACCCCCACCCTCTGCCACACCACAACCCCCCACCCTCTGCTACCACCACAACCCCCACCTTCTGCTACCACCTAGAACCCCCCACCCTCTACCAACACCACAACCCCCTATCTCTTTACACCTCACAACCCCCACCCTCTGCCACCACCATGGCCTGACCTCTGCTTCCACACCGCGACCCCCACCTCTCTGCTACCATCATGGCCCCCACCCTCTGTTACCACCTTAACCCCCACCTTCTGCTACCACCTCAACCCCCCACTACCATTTCATAGCCCCCACCTTCTTACTACACCATAACCCCACCCTCTGTGCCTCATCACAACCTGCCCCCCACCCTCTTACCACCAAACCCCCACCTCTGCTACACCAGAACCCCCTACCCTCTGTTACCACCACACCCCCACCCTCTGCTTCCACCATAACCCCCCACCTCTTCTACCACCACAACCCCCCACCTTCATGCACCACTCAACCCCCCACCTCTTTTACCACCATAACCCCCCACCTTCTGCTGCCACCACAACCCCACCTCTGTTACCACCACAACCCCCTACCTCTCTGCCACCACATAACCCCCCACCTTCTGCTACCACCTCACAACCCCCACCCTCTGCTACCTGCTGCTAACCTCCCACCTCTGCTATACGATAGCCCCCCCACTTTCTGCTACCACCATAACCCCCACCCCTCTGCTACTCACCCACAGCCCCCACCTCTTCTACCACCATAACCCCCACCTCTGCGCCACCATAACCCCCCACCTCTGCTACCACCCATAACCCCACCCTCTGCTGCCACCATAACCCCCCACCCTCTGCTACCACCATAACCCCCCCCTCTGTTACCACCACAGCCCACCCTTGCACTATAACTCCCCATCTCTGCTACCACCACAACCCCCCACCCTCTGTACCACCACAGCCCCCCACCCTGCCACCACCACAACCCCCCACCCTCTGCGCCACCACAACCCCCGACCTCTGCCACCACCATAACCCCCCACCCTCTGTCCACCTCATCCACCTTCTGTACCACCTGAGCATCCCCCACCTCTCTTACCACCACAACCCCCACCTCTGCACACCACCACAACCCCCACCCTCTGGCACTCACCACAACCTCCTGACACTCTCTATACCACCATAACCCCCACCTCTGCTACCACCTTAACCCCCCACCCTCTGACCACCACAACCCCCCACCCTCTTCTACACCACAGCCCCCCCCCTCTTCCTCCCTCCCATCTCTCCATACCACCTAGCCCCCACCCTCTTGCCACTATAGCCCCTCTGCTGCCACATAGCCCCACCTCTGCTACCACCATAACCCCCACCCTCTGCTACTTCACTTAACCCCCACCTCTGCTACCACCATAACTTCCCCACCTCTGCTAACACCATAACCCCCACCTCTGCTACCACCATAACCCCCAATCTCTCCTCCTCACAACCCCCGACCTCTGCTACCCACAACCCCCCCCCTCTGCTACCACCATAACCCCCCAGTTCTGTTACACAACCCTCACCTCTGCTACCACACCCCCCACCCTCTGCTTCACCTAACCCCCCCACCTCTGGTACCACCATAACCCCCCACCCTCTGCTACCACCATAACCCCCCCTTACTCCTCTGCCACCCCCACTCTGCTACCACCACAAACCCCCACCTCTGCTCACCATAACCCCCACCTCTCTGCTACCACCATAACTCCCCACCCTCTGCTACCACCATAACCTCCCCACCTCTGCTACCACCTAACCCCCCCCCTCTGCACCACCATAACCCCACCTCTGCTACCACCATAACCCCACCTCCTCTGCCACCACAACCCCTTTGTTACCCTCTCTTCACCACAACCCCCACCTTGCTACATATAACTCCCCCTCTGCTACATTACTACCCCTACTCTGCTATCACCTCTATCTTATTCTATAACCCCCCACTCTTCTGCTACCCACTCATAACCCCCCACCTCTCTACACACCATAACCCCCACCTCTGCTACCACACCATCTCACCACCATAACCCCCCACCTCTGCTACCACCATAACCCCCACCTCTGCTACCACCATAACCCCACCCTTCATACACCATAACCCCCCAACTCTGCTCACATAACCCCACCTCTGACCACCACAACCCCACCTCTCTACCACCACAACCCCACCCTGCCACCACCACAACCTCTGCTACCACCACAACCCCCACCTCTGCACCACCACAACCCCCCACCCTCTTTACCATTATAACCCCCCACCCTCTGTACCACCATAACCTCCCACCTCTGCACCACCACAACCCCCACTCTCATACCACCATACCCCACCTTTGCATCACCACAACCCCCCCCTTTTTACTTACCATACCCCTCCTCACACCAACCCCCCACCTTCACCACCACACCCCCCTTCATACTACCCATACCCCCACCCTCTGTACCACCACAACCCCACCCTCTGCCACCACCATAACCCCCACCTCTCTACCACCTAACCCCCACCTCTGCTACCATCCAAACCCCCCCTCTGCACCATAACCCCACCCTCTGCTACCACCACAACCCCCACCTCTTGCTACCACCACAACCCCCCACCCTCTACCACCACAACCCCCACCCTCTTCTACCACCACAACCCCCCCTTCTGCACCACCACACAACCCCCCAATTCTCTGCTACCACCACAACCCCCCTCTTACTACCACAACCTCCCATCTCTGCCACCACCATAACCCCCACCCTTATACTTATAACCCCCTCTGGTACCCATAACTCTAACTCTGCCACCACCATAACCCCCACTTCTCACTTT
>NW_024739345.1:0-19564 GCF_018991925.1 Homarus americanus | reverse complement strand
TATAGTTAAGTATAGTAGGCTATACACTATTTTGTTAGTATGTGTTATAAAATGAAATTGCATGTTATTATTATTAATATTATTATTATTAATATTATTATTATTCTTATTATTATTAGTATTATTATTATTATTATTATTATTTTTATTATTGTTATTATTATTACATACTAATATAATACTAAGTTGCCCACCAGATTTCCTCAGAGATGGGAGGAGCACATTGGCGGCGGTGTTGTTTATACTCCGCCCGATTACTGATTCCTATTCACCGAGCCAGAGCTGGCGGGCGGCGTGTTATGTGCCACGTTTTGTTTCCCATTGGGCGTACCGCTCAGCTGGGGAGTAGGAGATTTCATAAAAAGAAAGTTTGAGTGGAGAGCACACCTTTTCCTTCACATACAGTTATCTTAGACCATCTACTAGTATAATAGTTTGCACAAAAATACTCTACACTCTTTCTAGGTTATTGTTATGTTGTTTTTTTTTTTTTGACTTCTCATCAGATTGTGCATTCAACTAATATACACTATTAGTGTGTTTATTATTATGTTTTATAGTATTATTTCGTATAATATTGGGTAACACAATTATAGTCACTAGTATAGTATATTATTGGGGTTTATAGCAGTTTGTGGTCTAATAGTATCATGCTTTATGAGTGGTGTTCTATGTAGTGATGATTAGGCAATAAAATATGCTTTGGGTGTTTATAGCAGTTTTTGTGGTCTACTAGTATCATGCTTTATGGGTGGTGTTCTATGTAGTGATGATTAGGCCATAAAATATGCTTTTGGTTTATTGCTAACAAAATATACTTTGCTCTACCGCTGTCGTGCAAAACATGGTGAAACTTACATACACCGTTAATAAAGTATTCATGGAAGAAGAAGAAGAAGAAGAAGAAGAAGAAGAAGAAGAAGAAGAAGAAGAAGAAGAAGAAGAAGAAGAAGTACGAGGAAGAATTGTGGAGGGAATGAACAGTGAGACAATGTAAAGCCTCCGGGATGGCGGCAGCGTTTCTGTTATTAATATATAATAAGACAATAGGAAAATATGTTGTTGTCTCTACCTGTATTATTACCTTTGCGATAGCATGGTTCAATTTTGGGAGGACATAGGAAGGAGCAGGAGGTTAGGAAGGGATTTGTAGTGGGAGAGATAGTGTCTGTGATCCTCGGGTCACCACTCCTCGGATTGTGTCAGTTCAAGTTTAGAAGCTCCAACAACTTTCCCTGAATACGAATTGGCAACCTTTCGATTTACAACAGGTACCTACTTACTGCTACAGTAGGTAGGTGAACAGGGACAAAGGGGGCTAGGAAGAGTGTCCAAACAACTTGCTCCTGCCTGCCTGTGTGATGTAGTCGTGGCCAGAATTAGGTTAGGATACAGACACATCTGGCAAGTTAGTCACGCTGTACCCATACCGGAACACTCAGCATGTAAACTTTGTGATACACCTTTAAAGCACTACTATATTATTGAATGGGACACTGTCAAAGACTTCAGGCCACCTCACTTATTGTATCTTGAACTATGTCATTACTTCATTGAGGACATTACATTCTTGCTCTTTATCCCAAATTGGCTAGCTAGCCCACACTGATTAGTCTACAATTACAATATGACTCCAATGTATGCTGCTGCTAAATGTGTACTGTCAATGAACCAGACTGAAAATAAGGTCGCCTCCCTTGCTGCTGCTGCTTCTGCGCCCTTCTAAGTCCCGTTTAAGTCCCCCACCCCAGGCCCCCACAGTACCCCTTCACATCTACACCATTCAAAAACATTTACACTCAATTTGCACAGAGTGTTATCCTGCAAAACGTTGATGTCGTATATTTCTCTCTTTAAGTGATATCCTGTGGCTCCGAAAGGAGCCTGTTTGGTTAGGTTGTCTTGTGTGAACGAACCTTGGGTTCTTATTTCTTCTCTGTCTTCTTGGGGAGGAGCACAGCTTGGATGTTAGGAAGGACACCCCCTTGGGCAATGGTGACTCCAGACAGGAGCTTGTTCAGCTCCTCGTCATTGCGAATGGCAAGCTGAAGATGACGCGGGATAATGCGGGTCTTCTTGTTGTCGCGGGCGGCGTTACCGGCCAGCTCGAGCACTTCTGCTGCCAGGTACTCCATGACGGCTGCAAGGTACACAGGTGCACCTGCACCAACACGCTCAGCATAGTTGCCTTTACGCAAGAGACGGTGGATCCTACCCACGGGGAACTGGAGTCCGGCCCTGCTAGAACGGGACTTTGACTTGCCCTTCACCTTGCCTCCCTTGCCGCGTCCTGACATGTTGCTGCTGCTGCTTTTCGTGATAGGAGTTAAATTTCCGCCCGCCACCTTGGTCTTTTATACCAAGCTCAGGATCAGGCCAGGTGGCCGTCTCGCGGACCCAACCAATGTAAGAGAGCCGTAGCTGCAGCCAGTCTGATCCTGAGCGGCCCGCTCGGTATATAAGGAAAAGTTAGTCGGGCCAGTTTTCAATTCTCTCGCTCCGCGCCACGAGTAACTGTGCCGCCATGCCTCCCAAAACTTCCGGAAAGGCTGCCAAGAAGGCTGGAAAGGCCCAGAAGGCCATTGCCAAGGGTGACAAGAAGAAGAAGCGCAGGAGGAAGGAAAGCTACAGCATCTACATCTACAAGGTACTGAAGCAAGTGCACCCCGACACAGGAGTCTCCTCCAAAGCTATGTCCATCATGAACTCTTTCGTGAACGACATCTTCGAGCGCATCGCTGCCGAGGCTTCCCGCCTGGCGCACTACAACAAACGCTCCACCATTACAAGTCGGGAAATCCAGACAGCTGTCCGACTCTTGCTGCCCGGTGAACTGGCCAAGCATGCCGTGTCTGAGGGCACCAAGGCTGTCACCAAGTACACCTCTTCCAAGTAAGAGGTTACTTGTGCACAACAAACACGCCATCCCACTACTACAACTTAATCGGCTCCATCGGAGCCACAGTTACATGTTAAAGAGACAGTTACCGACAGTGATATATTGAGAGGGAAATAAAAAAAAAAAAAAATTATAATAATCTGCATTCTCTATTGGCGTAGAAACCGGACTAAATCGAAACATAATAAATAAATAAATAAATTCTGCGTGGAGTACTTTTACACCCACTGCAAAGTGACATACATGGAGTGTGTTTGGGCTTCATTTCATGTTTGCAGCACGCCTATTTCATGTAAACAATTTATTTTATTTTATTGTATTTTATTGTATTTTCTTTTATTTTATTTATTTATTTACTTACTTATTCTTTATACATTTATTTGTTACTAGCTCTTGTTTGTTGCACCCACCCACCTCCCGAATTGATGACCTACTATACATTCGTGCCTGCACGAATGTTACCAACTTACCGTTAGGCGATTTGGGTAACCGAAATTAACGCTCTCCTACCACCAACCATTTCGATTGTCATGAAAATTATCTTCAGAACAGTTCTTTGGCCCTGAGAAGGGCCGAGTTATAGATGTCTGGTAGGTTTTGTTGTGCTTTTTGTTTTTCCCCAAGGAAGAGGACTTAAGCACGCTCTCCGCGGATGCGCCGGGCCAGCTGGATGTCCTTGGGCATGATGGTAACGCGCTTGGCGTGAATGGCACACAGGTTGGTGTCCTCGAAAAGACCCACCAGGTAAGCCTCAGAGGCTTCCTGCAGAGCCATGACGGCAGACGACTGGAAGCGCAGGTCAGTCTTGAAATCCTGGGCGATCTCACGCACCAGGCGCTGGAAGGGCAGCTTCCTGATGAGTAGCTCTGTGCTCTTCTGGTAACGACGGATCTCACGAAGGGCGACGGTTCCGGGCCTGTAACGATGGGGCTTCTTGACACCACCGGTGGCTGGGGCGGACTTGCGAGCTGCCTTGGTGGCAAGCTGCTTCCGTGGAGCCTTGCCTCCAGTGGACTTGCGGGCAGTCTGTTTAGTACGGGCCATCTCGACGACGAAATAGTAAATACGGGCGGCCTGGTTGTTGTTGTTGTTGTATAGATTGTCGGACCGTAGTCCGACACGGGCCTTTGCCTATAGGCGGCCCGTTTGGTGGTTCCGGCTGGAGCTCCAGGAGCAGCCAGACCGGATTGGGATTGGAGGTGGTCCCACCTGCAGATTGGAGGGATACTGCAGGTTGCAAGTGTGAGCGGACCCCCGATCAGTGGACGCTTACCACCGGCCCCCACTCTTGGACGTGGTCAGCCTCGGAGTGGCGCGCCCCCCGAACTGGGGTCCGCACTTGCTGGGAGAGGATGCTTTCTAAGCTATCTGGGTGGTGGGTATCGTGTGATGACCCGGAGTAGGTGGTGAATGTGGTCTGTATGGGCCTTTCGGGTTAGAGTGGCCGCTGGTGTTGTGTGTGTTTCTTGGGAGATTTGAGTTCTGTCTCGGAGGCTTTGTGTGACCTCGCAATCGAGGAGATAGTGTTCGAGTGGGTTGGCTGCTGGCTCCTGACAGTAGGTGCATTCCGTGACGTCATTTCCGATCATCTGCCAGGAGCACTTGTACCCTAGTCGTAGTCGGTGAAGGCTGACTTGGGTTTGTCTTGGAGTTTTCTTGTCTGCGAAAGGTGGTTCCCCTTTTGTGGCCGCCAGGTACCATTTGGCTGATTGGGAACCAGCGTTGAGTGCATGAAGGAAGCTCTTTTTGATGTGGAGCTTGGTAGTCTTTCTGAGGTGATTCTTGATCTGTTGCACACTTGCTGGAACTTGGATGTGTACGCTACTGGAACGTGTAGCTGCCTTGGCTGCTTCGTCTGCCACGTCGTTTCCTCCGATCCCTACATGACTGGGAATCCAGTGTAAGACGACTGGTCGGTTTTGGCTTTGGAATTCCTGTAGCTGTGCGAGGATCGAGGTGATGATGTGGACGTTGTCTCTTGGTTGACTGTGTTGCAGCGCTTGCATGGCCGATTTCGAGTCCGTGTGAATTATGACGGACTTGTTGTGTTGTGTTGCAGCGTGTTGTAGGGCCTTTGAGATTGCTACCAGTTCTGTTTGTAGGGTGGAGCAGTCGTTGGAAAGTCTCCATTTGAGGGTCTGACCTTGGGTGTAGAAGGCCGCTCCGGATCTGTGATGTTTTGGGTCCACCGAGCCGTCTGTGAAGTATGATGCTGCATCAGCCGGTGTCTCGGTGGCTATGGCTTGGAGAGATATTTTTTTGAGGTCCTCCTTCTGGAGGTTGGCTTTACTGTCGCCGAGGTCGGTGAATTTGAGTGTGGCTGGTGGAGGGCTCCATGGTGGAGGAACAGTGTAACCATTGTCTCGTGTGTCTTGGTTGTTCTTGACGAGTGTTTCTGCTTGCAGGTGTCGGATGACCTCGCTTGCCTCGTGCGACCAGGTGGCCCCTCGCACTCTGTGGTCGAGGTGGAGAGAGGCACTGATTCGAATCTTGGCAGCTGTGGGCTTGTCTGCTCTGCAGATTTTGGCGAGGAGACCGGCTGTCACCTGCTTGACTCGTACTGCCAGGGGTGGTAGCTCGGTTTCCATTTGCAGATTGCAAATTCTGGTCCACATGGGTGCTCCGAGCATGGTCCTGAGAGCATTGTTTTGGATGACTTCTAGCTTAGCTATTTGGTCTTCTCTCAGTCCAATGAGTGCTGGAGCACTGTAATCTACCAGCGATCTGATGGCGGCTGTGTAGTAGGCTTTGAGCACATGAAGGTTTGCTCCTGCGGATTTGCTGGTGAGCGACCTCATTATATTGTGTCTGCTCTTCGTCCTGTGCCTGAGATACTCGAGTTGCGGCTTGAAGGTGAGTTTCTGGTCAAACCAGATTCCAAGACACTGGTGGGCGTTGGTCCAGACTACCGGCGTGTTTTGTATGGAGAGCGTCTTGTCTGGTGTGTCTGTGCAGATGGCCATCGCTTTCGACTTGGCTGGATTTATCTTGAGTCCAAGTCTGTTGCACTCCTCTTCTATAAGTTGGAGTGCGTGTTGCGTGTTGGCTAGTCTGTTCGATCCTCTTACTATAAGCTGTAAGTCGTCTGCATAGCATAGGAGCTTGGCTGTTTGTCTGAAGGGAAGTTTGACTAAATTTTCCATCAGGACGTTGAACAGCATTGGACTGAGGATGCCTCCTTGTGGGGTTCCGTTTTCATGGACCCTGTAGCTTGAGGTTGCTCCCTGAAAGCGTACTCGTGCTTCTCTCTGTGTGAGGTAGTTCTGGATCCACCCCAGCAACCTTCCTTTGACGCCTTTTTTAGCGAGCGTAGTTGTAATGGCCAAAGGATTTGCTAGTTCGAAGGCTTTCTCCAGGTCGAGGAAGACCACCAGAGCTGGTTTGTTGTCCACTGTGCTGAGTATCTCGGCGATGTTGTTGCCTGTGCCGGTGTTCTCGGTGTAAGCAAAGATGTGAGGGTGTGGGCTGCCTACTTTCCACTTGAGTCGGTTGAGAGCCATTCTTTCTCCGGTCTTCGCTATGCAGCTGAGAAGGGAGATGGGCCTCGGCTTGTCTGGTTCTCTGGGCTTCGGAATGGGCTGTATATCTGCCTTCTTCCATTCCGGTGGGAGTCTTTGTGCTGTCCACGAAGCATTGATGGCTTGCAGCAGAGCCTCGTGTCCGGCTGTACCGGCATGAGAGAGCATGGAGTAGGTTATCCTGTCGGCCCCTGGAGCTGTATCCTTGCTTCGTTTTAGCGACTTCTGGAGTTCTTGCTGGTTGAATGGTCTGTCAGTGTCATCTTCACTGTTGCAGGCCTCTTCGATCATCTGGAGTCTGACCTGTCGCAGACGCCGTTGTGTCTCCTCCGCCTGTCTCGGGAGGTTCTTCGTTGCTGCTCGGTCAGAGAACAGTTTTGCAAGTCTCTCGGCTTCCTCTTCTGGGTTGGGATGAGTTGGTGGTGGTGGTGTTGCCTTCCCAGATGCCCTTCGGATCTGGGCCCACATCTTGCCAAGGGTGGTGTGCTCGTTCAGTTCGGAGCACCACTTGAGCCAGCTTGCGTTTTTAATTTCTTCCTTCTCTTCCCTGGTATCCTTGACTATGACTTGCAGGAGATGTCTGTTTGTTGCCGTGGGATGTCTCCTGTAGTTTCTTCGGGCCATGTTCACTCTGTGGTTGAGTTCTTTCACCCTGGGACAGTAGTACCAGTAATCATTGTACTGTCTTGATGTGGGTTTTGTTTTTGGGATAGCCTCTTCTGCCGCTAGGTGAAACGCCTCGACCAATTGGTGGTGGAGGGTTGTCTCATCCGCGGGTGCTGCGCCGGCCGGCTGTGATTTTTCGCGCCACTTAGCCAGGTGTTTCTTGAAGAGTCCCCAGTCTGCCTTTTGAGTGTTGTATCTCCATCTCGGGGGGGGTGGAGTGGGGAGTTTGTTCACCTTCAGCGTTGTTAGGGTGGCGAAGTGGTCACTGGTCAGCGTGGGGTGTATCTGCCAGGAGGCCGAAGGCTGTAGTGCACTGGAGACGAAGGTTAGATCTAGCCTTCCTCCCCTAGTGTGGGTGGGCTCTCCGGTGTTCAGGAGGCAGATCTCGGGTGTATCTTGAAAGGTGGTGTATAGGTGTAGGCCGTCTTCATTTGTGGGGCTTGCCGAGCTTAGGAAGGGATGATGTGCGTTGAAATCCCCTCCTATGAGTGTGGCGTGGTCAGCGGCCGAAGCAAATAATTGAGTAACCTCCAGTGAGCCCCTTGGGTTCTTGTAGATGTTGTGAACAGTTAATTCCCGTTCTTGGAGGGTTACTTTGACGGCCTGTGTCTCGATGTTTTCCCCACATGGAAATTGCTGCGTGACATCGGCGGAGGGTATGCTTGACTTGACCAAGATCATACATCCTCTTGTTGACGCCTGCGTGAAATGCCTCCTGTATGTCTTGTAACCGCTGAATTTGAAACAGTGGTGTTCTTGTAGAAGTGTTTCTTGTAGGAGTATGATGTCAAGCTTGTCCTTGGCTGCTGCTTCTTGTAGGAGGTGTTTCTTGTTTTTGATGCCCTGAGCATTCCATGTAAGGATGTTCAGGGTGCTGACGTTTTCCACCACTGTTTCATCGGGGACTTCTGGTGCTTCTCGATGGAGATGTCCAAGCTCGATTCCAACTGGATCAAGTCCATGTCTTCGTGTTCTGTGGTTTTTGCCTTCTGGGCCGTGGTTCGGTTCAGGGGAGTTGAAACGTCCAGTTTCTTTCTGGGAGCTGTGGGTATCTTGGGAGCTGTTGGTATCTTGGGTTCTCTGGTGGCCTTCTTCGGTGTAGAGTGTACCTCGGCTGTTACTCGTGTGCGGACCGGCGTGGCTTCCTCCACTGAGGTGTCTGGAGCTGTGGCGACTTGCCCGAGGACGCTCCCCATGAGTAATTGGAGCTGTGTGGGTTGGATCTTGTGGCCCAGTAGTCCGGCTAGGCCCTCCGCGAAGGTTGTCAGTACCTTGGCTAGGTCTGATAAGTGTATCATTCCTTCTGGTGCCTTGGTGTGTGCTTCTTTTGTCTTGCTCGTGGTTGTCGTTGTCTGCTGCTTGGGTGGCTGAGGTGTGGCTGTAGTGAGGCCAGGAAACTGGGCTGCACTTTGGGTGTTGACTGGCTGAGGAGGTTGTCTCTGTTGTTTGGGCCTTTGGGTTCCCCACACGAAGGTACTTGGTGGGGCTGGTGTGTAGGCGGTGGGGGCCGGTCTTGCTGCTGGTCGGTTTGCCTGGACCCTCTTTGTTCTCTCGGAGCATCCAGGATTCCAGGCGTGGTGTTTGCCCCCGCAGTTGGCACACTTGGGGGCAATTTTTTCCCCATTCTTCAGCTTGGTGAGGCAGGAGTGTGTGCCGTGCTTCTGTGCGCAGACTGCGCAGATTTCCTTGTACGTGCACCTTGTCTGATGGTGCCCGTATTTCTGGCATCTGAAGCACCGCAGGGGCTCTAGGACGAAGGGCCTCACTTCGTAGATCCCCCAGGTTTTGAGGTCTATGGTGCTGGGGGGTGAGCCGTAGTGCGTTATGAGCACTTGTTTCGTGGTGGCCGTCTTGTCGGACAGGGGAGAGCATCTCTCGGCTTTTAGGATCGTCGGGTGGTTCTCCAGGGGTTCGAGAGGTAGTTCCTTTGGGTACCGGAGGACTACCGACTTCATCAGTTTCTGGGCGGGGTCTAGCTTGGTTGAAGTAATGGTGGTGGTGCTTTGCAGGTAAGTGTCGAGGGTGGTGGCGGAGTTCTTGTCTTTGGGGTGAACGATCATCTCCCCCTTTAGGTTGGGCCGCACTGAGAACTTGGCCAGAGGATTTAGCTTTTCCATCTCTGTGACGGCGGCATATGTTGTTTTTGCGTCCGTTTTCGTGATCCGGAATTTTGGCAGTGTCGTTGGAGGTGAGCTGGTGGTGGTGATGGGTGCCTTTGGGGCTGCTTGACGGCATTCGTTTCCCGAAAAAGCACGTCGGCGTTTCTTGTTTTCTACCTTCGTCCAGTTGTCCTCAGTAGCGGTAGCAGTGGTGGTGGTGGTGGTGGTGGTGGAGTTGTTGGAGGTGGTGGCAGTGTTCCTAGTTTTCAGGGCTTCATTGAAGGCGCGTAACTGGTCTGCTTTCTCTGTGCGAAGCCTGTCGTGGTTCGGGTCGTCAGGTTGGCGGTTCAGGCGGGGGTCGCGGTTAGGAGGGCGTACGCGCTCCATAACCGGGTTGTTGTTGTTTTTTTTTTTTTTTTTTTTTATTTTTTTATTTTAGATCCTACCTATTCCGGTTGAGTAAATAGCAAAGGAATTACAGCACTCCCCACTAGCTGGTGGTCGTAGAGTGGTTCCTGAGCTTCTCTCACGGAGCCCCGATTGGGGAAGCCTACTTCCTAGTGTATGTGACTGCTCACTTATAGACGTGAGCTAAGTGTGCCTATTTGGGAAGGATAAGGATTGCTACCCTCTTTCCAGGTGGACCCGCACGATCACGGTTTTCCTGGAAAGACTCGGCTGGGGAGGGTTTTGCTCCGACCCCCTTTCGTGTTCACAATCTCCTGGGAGGGAGGTGAACAGTTACAGGGGGGACCGCAGGACGAATACACTTTTGAGGGTGCAGGTCCCTAGGCCAGAGCGAAAAAGGAAAAATAGTAGTAGAAGGAAAAGGGCTCAAACCACGCCGGGAATATCGCGCTATAACTGCTCTCCAGCTGGAGTGTGGGTCACTCACACCACCAGTGGGGAGGGCAAGCTAATGCTCGATAAACCAAGAACGCTCGTGAGTTGTTGTGGGCGATGACAGTCGTGGGTGGTCCGGTCCGGGAAGATGGCCAACAATGGCACGAGGGAGAGGGCGGTCTTCAAGGTTCCGGGTCCAGCAGGAGGTCTTGTTGAGAGGTCTTCTTGGTTCAGGAGCGATGTGATAAGTCGGGGGGCGGCCCGGCAGGCGGGCGGGCTTATATACAGACATTCTCCACCTCAGTGGCCACCTCATTGGCCACGAGTGCCGCATGCGTCATCCGCAAGCTACGCCCCACCTCCAAGAGGGAGGGACGGCCTTGGATGAACGATACTACCGCTGCGTCCACAGCACGCCACCTACTCCCACCAAACCGTGGGCGAAGCCACACCAGGACCACCTGTAGTAGCAACCACAACAACATGACTGGACGAGGCAAAGGAGGCAAGGGACTTGGAAAGGGTGGCGCCAAGCGTCATCGTAAGGTGCTTCGTGACAACATCCAGGGTATCACCAAGCCCGCCATTCGTCGTCTAGCTCGGCGTGGAGGTGTTAAACGTATATCCGGCCTCATCTACGAGGAGACCCGCGGCGTCCTCAAGGTGTTTCTGGAGAACGTCATCCGTGACGCCGTCACCTACACCGAGCACGCAAAAAGGAAGACCGTCACCGCCATGGATGTGGTGTATGCCCTGAAACGGCAGGGCCGCACCCTTTATGGTTTTGGTGGTTAATCAACCTGATGGACGGGCGCACACCACCACCACCACCACGACAAACAAATATACGGACCTAATTTTAGGTCCACATTTAAATCGCTAAAGAGTTGGTTAGACACTGAGTAAATCGTTGAAAATATATCCAATAACATGATCCTCTCTAATTCTGGACTTGTGGTATGAGTATAGGTTGTGTGTGAACGTGTTGGAACCACTTCCTAATAATGTCAGTCAGTCAGTCAACATTCACCTAACCTCCAGGTACCTCACCTAACTTCCTGTAGCGTCACCGAACCTCACGAAATGTAACCCAATGTAGTTTATAATCTATCCTAACATGACATAACATAACCACGCACTATATTACTTCGGTAAGAGTAATGAGTTTTAATACGCAAAGTTGCAGTTATCATTCATTCATACATACATACATACATACATACATACATAACATGCTAGTGGCAGGGGGGATTGAAGTGAATTTTAGGAGGATAGAATAGGTGCAGTGGCTAAACAGCGCTTGCGTGAGGGACTTTAAGCAGCAACTCGCCTGGATGCGGCAGGATAGAGTCAGGTCAAGCGTCCTGTGCATGTTGGGTTCCGCCATGGTTTCTCAGTGTTTGGTCGGCTTGATTGTGTGTGTTGTTTTCTTGTTTGGAGGAAATGTCTTGGTATTCTTCTTCTTAGCTTGAAGTTGATTTTCTTCTAACTCTTCTCCTCTTGTTGTTCGTCTTCCTCGTGTCTGCTATCATTCTGTAAAGACTCTATATATGTATGTAGGTATGAGTGAGTAACAGTTGCCGGTTACAGTGATACTTCATATTCGCTGGTGTTGTACTGTATGGCTTCGGTATTTCTTAATATACAAACGGCACCGTTAGGGGATTGAGGTATTTAAAAACCAGCCTACATTACTTATATATAGAAATAAATAATGTGGCTTGGACAATAATGACGACTACTCTCTCCTACCTTCCCCAAACAAGGGCTTTTCGAAAGTATACATTGGACACAAATGACTTAGTACATCATACATT
Organism: Homarus americanus; assembly: GCF_018991925.1. Taxonomy (NCBI): domain Eukaryota; kingdom Metazoa; phylum Arthropoda; class Malacostraca; order Decapoda; family Nephropidae; genus Homarus; species Homarus americanus. The sequence continues at coordinate 7,722 of NW_024739345.1, read as the reverse complement.
GGTGGTTTAACAAAAGCCCTCATTAGAGAAAGGTGAAGGAGCACACAGTGAACATACAGATTAATGTTTGCACGCGTAGATCATGTAAGGTGAGATGTTGAACACCAGACACGTAGTGTAGTAACTCCCTCACAGATGGCGTTATGAGGGGCCTGATGATGTAGCAGTTACCTCACAGATGGTGTTATGAGGAAATTCACATGATGATGCTGTAGCAAAACATTCACTACGTGTTGTCGTAGCATCTTGGGGACACCACGTGGTCGACATGACTCACTCATTCAAGTGGGTGAGGTGTGGTCCCAGGCCTCTCTATCGTGGAGTCTCAGGGGAAGTATAACTGGGTACCTGGGACCTCACTGTGTGAAGGTGGTTAGCTAGCTTGGGTAAGACTCAACTGCCGAGTTGTTTTTCACTGAGTTAAGCACTGTTCACCACTATTCATCACTGGTTCCATTCCTTTGCCAAATGAGATAGTACCTTATGGCAAGAACTTGTTGATAGTCCGGTGGGGAGGAGGGTTCAGGGGAGTGAGTTGGTATGGGCCAACATATAAATAATAATAATAATAATAATAATTAACGGTTTATTGAAAGAGCTTGGCAGCCAGAAGGCTGAAAATATACAGTTACATATTTGGGGAATGGGTTACGAATTACAAATAATATACAAGTAACATGAGTGACACAAATAAAACATATAATAACTAGCTGGGGAAAAGCTCAAACTACAGTTCATTTCAACATAGTGACAGTGCAAGGAGTAGTGTTTACTGGGAGTGAGTACACTGATTTATTACAAGTTATCGATAATTTTTACAATGGTTGGGACTGGGCTGTTCTTATAGCGATCAGTTCGTGCACGTATGGGCTGGGCTGGATGCGGTTGTGGTGTCGAAGAGCAATTCTCGGACTAGGGATCTCAGGTGGTAGTAGGAGCCGGTGTCGGGGATGGTGTAGAAGCTTCTTACCAAATTTGCAGATGAGGTCGTGGTGATGGTCAGTGAGAGTCTAAAGGGTCAGTGTGTTGAGCGCTTCTTGATATGTGGAGTAGGAAGGGTAGAGAATAATCTTGCATGGCCTCTTTTGCACTTTTTCTAGGTGTTTACGTTGTGTGGCATTTAGGGAGGAAGACCAGGTGGAGGAGGCATAGGTGAACTTGGGAAGTATGAATGTTGTGTAAACACTGAGGAGCTCGTGTGCAGGAACACCGAGGGACTTGAGTCGGCGTAGGAGGTGGAGACGGAAACTGGAGGATTTGATAACTTCACTGACGTGTGGTTTCTAATTTAGTTTGTTGTCTATATGTATGTGTGTGTGTGTGTGTGTGTGTGTGTGTGTGTGTGTGTGTATATACTACTGTACTTTTTAGATCCTCCTACGCAACCTAACCTATTATAGTTAAGTATAGTAGGCTATACACTATTTTGTTAGTATGTGTTATAAAATGAAATTGCATGTTATTATTATTAATATTATTATTATTAATATTATTATTATTATTATTATTAGTAGTAGTATTATTATTATTATTATTGTTATTATTATTACATGCTAATATAATACTAAGTTGCCCGCCAGATTTCCTCAGAGATGGGAGGAGCACATTGGCGGCGGTGTTGTTTATACTCCGCCCGATTACTGATTCCTATTCACCGAGCCAGAGCTGGCGGGCGGCGTGTTATGTGCCACGTTTTGTTTCCCATTGGGCGTACCGCTCAGCTGGGGAGTAGGAGATTTCATAAAAAGAAAGTTTGAGTGGAGAGCACACCTTTTCCTTCACATACAGTTATCTTAGACCATCTACTAGTATAATAGTTTGCACAAAAATACTCTACACTCTTTCTAGGTTATTGTTATGTTGTTTTTTTTTTTTTTGACTTCTCATCAGATTGTGCATTCAACTAATATACACTATTAGTGTGTTTATTATTATGTTTTATAGTATTATTTCGTATAATATTGGGTAACACAATTATAGTCACTAGTATAGTATATTATTGGGGTTTATAGCAGTTTGTGGTCTAATAGTATCATGCTTTATGAGTGGTGTTCTATGTAGTGATGATTAGGCAATAAAATATGCTTTGGGTGTTTATAGCAGTTTTTGTGGTCTACTAGTATCATGCTTTATGGGTGGTGTTCTATGTAGTGATGATTAGGCCATAAAATATGCTTTTGGTTTATTGCTAACAAAATATACTTTGCTCTACCGCTGTCGTGCAAAACATGGTGAAACTTACATACACCGTTAATAAAGTATTCATGGAAGAAGAAGAAGAAGAAGAAGAAGAAGAAGAAGAAGAAGAAGAAGAAGAAGAAGAAGAAGAAGAAGAAGAAGAAGAAGAAGAAGAAGAAGAAGAAGAAGAAGAAGAAGAAGAAGAAGTACGAGGAAGAATTGTGGAGGGAATGAACAGTGAGACAATGTAAAGCCTCCGGGATGGCGGCAGCGTTTCTGTTATTAATATATAATAAGACAATAGGAAAATATGTTGTTGTCTCTACCTGTATTATTACCTTTGCGATAGCATGGTTCAATTTTGGGAGGACATAGGAAGGAGCAGGAGGTTAGGAAGGGATTTGTAGTGGGAGAGATAGTGTCTGTGATCCTCGGGTCACCACTCCTCGGATTGTGTCAGTTCAAGTTTAGAAGCTCCAACAACTTTCCCTGAATACGAATTGGCAACCTTTCGATTTACAACAGGTACCTACTTACTGCTACAGTAGGTAGGTGAACAGGGACCAAGGGGGCTAGGAAGAGTGTCCAAACAACTTGCTCCTGCCTGCCTGTGTGATGTAGTCGTGGCCAGAATTAGGTTAGGATACAGACACATCTGGCTAGTTAGTAACGCTGTACCCATACCGGAACACTCAGCATGTAAACTTGGTGATACACCTTTAAAGCACTACTATATTATTGAATGTGACACTGTCAAAGACTTCAGGCCACCTCACTTATTGTATCTTGAACTATGTCATTACTTCATTGAGGACATTACATTCTTGCTGTTTATCCCAAATTGGCTAGCTAGCCCACACTGATTAGTCTACAATTACAATATGACTCCAATGTATGCTGCTGCTAAATGTGTACTGTCAATGAACCAGACTGAAAATAAGGTCGCCTCCCTTGCTGCTGCTGCTTCTGCGCCCTTCTAAGTCCCGTTTAAGTCCCCCACCCCAGGCCCCCACAGTACCCCTTCACATCTACACCATTCAAAAACATTTACACTCAATTTGCACAGAGTGTTATCCTGCAAAACGTTGATGTCGTATATTTCTCTCTTTAAGTGATATCCTGTGGCTCCGAAAGGAGCCTGTTTGGTTAGGTTGTCTTGTGTGAACGAACCTTGGGTTCTTATTTCTTCTCTGTCTTCTTGGGGAGGAGCACAGCTTGGATGTTAGGAAGGACACCCCCTTGGGCAATGGTGACTCCAGACAGGAGCTTGTTCAGCTCCTCGTCATTGCGAATGGCAAGCTGAAGATGACGCGGGATAATGCGGGTCTTCTTGTTGTCGCGGGCGGCGTTACCGGCCAGCTCGAGCACTTCTGCTGCCAGGTACTCCATGACGGCTGCAAGGTACACAGGTGCACCTGCACCAACACGCTCAGCATAGTTGCCTTTACGCAAGAGACGGTGGATCCTACCCACGGGGAACTGGAGTCCGGCCCTGCTAGAACGGGACTTTGACTTGCCCTTCACCTTGCCTCCCTTGCCGCGTCCTGACATGTTGCTGCTGCTGCTTTTCGTGATAGGAGTTAAATTTCCGCCCGCCACCTTGGTCTTTTATACCAAGCTCAGGATCAGGCCAGGTGGCCGTCTCGCGGACCCAACCAATGTAAGAGAGCCGTAGCTGCAGCCAGTCTGATCCTGAGCGGCCCGCTCGGTATATAAGGAAAAGTTAGTCGGGCCAGTTTTCAATTCTCTCGCTCCGCGCCACGAGTAACTGTGCCGCCATGCCTCCCAAAACTTCCGGAAAGGCTGCCAAGAAGGCTGGAAAGGCCCAGAAGGCCATTGCCAAGGGTGACAAGAAGAAGAAGCGCAGGAGGAAGGAAAGCTACAGCATCTACATCTACAAGGTACTGAAGCAAGTGCACCCCGACACAGGAGTCTCCTCCAAAGCTATGTCCATCATGAACTCTTTCGTGAACGACATCTTCGAGCGCATCGCTGCCGAGGCTTCCCGCCTGGCGCACTACAACAAACGCTCCACCATTACAAGTCGGGAAATCCAGACAGCTGTCCGACTCTTGCTGCCCGGTGAACTGGCCAAGCATGCCGTGTCTGAGGGCACCAAGGCTGTCACCAAGTACACCTCTTCCAAGTAAGAGGTTACTTGTGCACAACAAACACGCCATCCCACTACTACAACTTAATCGGCTCCATCGGAGCCACAGTTACATGTTAAAGAGACAGTTACCGACAGTGATATATTGAGAGGGAAATAAAAAAAAAAAAAAATTATAATAATCTGCATTCTCTATTGGCGTAGAAACCGGACTAAATCGAAACATAATAAATAAATAAATAAATTCTGCGTGGAGTACTTTTACACCCACTGCAAAGTGACATACATGGAGTGTGTTTGGGCTTCATTTCATGTTTGCAGCACGCCTATTTCATGTAAACAATTTATTTTATTTTATTGTATTTTATTGTATTTTCTTTTATTTTATTTATTTATTTACTTACTTATTCTTTATATATTTATTTGTTACTAGCTCTTGTTTGTTGCACCCACCCACCTCCCGAATTGATGACCTACTATACATTCGTGCCTGCACGAATGTTACCAACTTACCGTTAGGCGATTTGGGTAACCGAAATTAACGCTCTCCTACCACCAACCATTTCGATTGTCATGACAATTATCTTCAGAACAGTTCTTTGGCCCTGCGAAGGGCCGAGTTATAGATGTCTGGTAGGTTTTGTTGTGCTTTTTCTTTTTCCCCAAGGAAGAGGACTTAAGCACGCTCTCCGCGGATGCGCCGGGCCAGCTGGATGTCCTTGGGCATGATGGTAACGCGCTTGGCGTGAATGGCACACAGGTTGGTGTCCTCGAAAAGACCCACCAGGTAAGCCTCAGAGGCTTCCTGCAGAGCCATGACGGCAGACGACTGGAAGCGCAGGTCAGTCTTGAAATCCTGGGCGATCTCACGCACCAGGCGCTGGAAGGGCAGCTTCCTGATGAGTAGCTCTGTGCTCTTCTGGTAACGACGGATCTCACGAAGGGCGACGGTTCCGGGCCTGTAACGATGGGGCTTCTTGACACCACCGGTGGCTGGGGCGGACTTGCGAGCTGCCTTGGTGGCAAGCTGCTTCCGTGGAGCCTTGCCTCCAGTGGACTTGCGGGCAGTCTGTTTAGTACGGGCCATCTCGACGACGAAATAGTAAATACGGGCGGCCTGGTTGTTGTTGTTGTTGTATAGATTGTCGGACCATAGTCCGACACGGGCCTTTGCCTATAGGCGGCCCGTTTGGTGGTTCCGGCTGGAGCTCCAGGAGCAGCCAGACCGGATTGGGATTGGAGGTGGTCCCACCTGCAGATTGGAGGGATACTGCAGGTTGCAAGTGTGAGCGGACCCCCGATCAGTGGACGCTTACCACCGGCCCCCACTCTTGGACGTGGTCAGCCTCGGAGTGGCGCGCCCCCCGAACTGGGGTCCGCACTTGCTGGGAGAGGATGCTTTCTGAGCTATCTGGGTGGTGGGTATCGTGTGATGACCCGGAGTAGGTGGTGAATGTGGTCTGTATGGGCCTTTCGGGTTAGAGTGGCCGCTGGTGTTGTGTGTGTTTCTTGGGAGATTTGAGTTCTGTCTCGGAGGCTTTGTGTGACCTCGCAATCGAGGAGATAGTGTTCGAGTGGGTTGGCTGCTGGCTCCTGACAGTAGGTGCATTCCGTGACGTCATTTCCGATCATCTGCCAGGAGCACTTGTACCCTAGTCGTAGTCGGTGAAGGCTGACTTGGGTTTGTCTTGGAGTTTTCTTGTCTGCGAAAGGTGGTTCCCCTTTTGTGGCCGCCAGGTACCATTTGGCTGATTGGGAACCAGCGTTGAGTGCATGAAGGAAGCTCTTTTTGATGTGGAGCTTGGTAGTCTTTCTGAGGTGATTTTTGATCTGTTGCACACTTGCTGGAACTTGGATGTGTACGCTACTAGAACGTGTAGCTGCCTTGGCTGCTTCGTCTGCCACGTCGTTTCCTCCGATCCCTACATGACTGGGAATCCAGTGTAAGACGACTGGTCGGCTTTGGCTTTGGAATTCCTGTAGCTGCGCGAGGATCGAGGTGATGATGTGGACGTTGTCTCTTGGTTGACTGTGTTGCAGCGCTTGCATGGCCGATTTCGAGTCCGTGTGAATTATGACGGACTTGTTGTGTTGTGTTGCAGCGTGTTGTAGGGCCTTTGAGATTGCTACCAGTTCTGTTTGTAGGGTGGAGCAGTCATTGGAAAGTCTCCATTTGAGGGTCTGACCTTGGGTGTAGAAGGCCGCTCCGGATCTGTGATGTTTTGGGTCCACCGAGCCGTCTGTGAAGTATGATGCTGCATCAGCCGGTGTCTCGGTGGCTATGGCTTCGAGAGTTATTTTTTTGAGGTCCCCCTTCTGGAGGTTGGCTTTACTATCGCCTAGGTCGGTAAATTTGAGTGTGGCTGGTGGAGGGCTCCATGGTGGAGGAACAGCGTAACCATTGTCTCGTGTGTCTTGGTTGTTCTTGACGAGTGTTTCTGCTTGCAGGTGTCGGATGACCTCGCTTGCCTCGTGCGACCAGGTGGCCCCTCGCACTCTGTGGTCGAGGTGGAGGGAGGCATTGATTCGAATCTTGGCGACTGTGGGCTTGTCTGCTCTACAGATTTTGGCGAGGAGACCGGCTGTCACCTGCTTGACTCGTACTGCCAGGGGTGGTAGTTCGGTTTCCATTTGCAGATTGCAAATTCTGGTCCACATGGGTGCTCCGAGCATGGTCCTGAGAGCATTGTTTTGAATGACTTCTAGCTTAGCTATTTGGTCTTCTCTCAGTCCAATGAGTGCTTGAGCACTGTAATCTACCAGCGATCTGATGGCGGCTGTGTAGTAGGCTTTGAGCACATGAAGGTTTGCTCCTGCGGATTTGCTGGTGAGCGACCTCATTATATTGTGTCTGCTCTTCGTCCTGTGCCTGAGATACTCGAGTTGCGGCTTGAAGGTGAGTTTCTGGTCAAACCAGATTCCAAGACACTGGTGGGCGTTGGTCCAGACTACCGGCGTGTTTTGTATGGAGAGCCTCTTGTCTGGTGTGTCTGTGCAGATGGCCATCGCTTTCGACTTGGCTGGATTTATCTTGAGTCCAAGTCTGTTGCACTCTTCTTCTATAAGTTGGAGTGCGTGTTGCGTGTTGGCTAGTCTGTTCGATCCTCTTACTATAAGCTGTAAGTCGTCTGCATAGCATAGGAGCTTGGCTGTTTGTCTGAAGGGAAGTTTGACTAGATTTTCCATCAGGACGTTGAACAGCATTGGACTGAGGATGCCTCCTTGTGGGGTTCCGTTTTCATGGACCCTGTAGCTTGAGGTTGCTCCCTGAAAGCGTACTCGTGCTTCTCTCTGTGTGAGGTAGTTCTGGATCCACACCAGCAACCTTCCTTTGACGCCTTTTTTAGCGAGCGTAGTTGTAATGGCCAAAGGATTTGCTAGTTCGAAGGCTTTCTCCAGGTCGAGGAAGACCACCAGAGCTGGTTTGTTGTCCA
>NW_024739344.1:0-13561 GCF_018991925.1 Homarus americanus | reverse complement strand
CTCCACTCCCCCACCTCCACTCCCCCACCTCCACTCCCCCACCTCCACCGACGGAGGGCCGCAGTTCACAAACCGGGACTGCTGCGTTCCTCGACCGACTGGGAGTCCGGCAGGTGTTGTCACCGTCCCATTACCCGCAGTCCAACGGCCACGCCGAGGCTGTTGTCAAATCCCTGAAGCACCTCATCCTCAAAGTGGCCACTTCTGGAAATATCGACTGCGAGGCCTTCGACCGGGGTCTCTTCGAACTCCGCAACAACCCAGCTACACAGCACACTCCCTTGCCCAGGTCTTGTATGGACGCCCCCTTCGTTCTTGTATCCCTGCTCACCCTCAGTCCTTCTCCAAGGAGTGGCAGGTCAAGACAGAGGATTGTGATCGCCGAGCCGCCGAACGCGTTCGTGACGTCGTCGCCCGCTAGTACGACCACGCCCGTTCTCTCCTCAAGTTGAGTGTCGGCACCCAAGTCCGTGTTCAGGACCTTACCTCCCTACGTTGGGACAAAGTGGGCGTAGTCATGGGTCTCGGTAGGTCACGCGACTACCAGGTGCGGTCACCCAGTGGTCGTGTGTGGTGGAGGAACCGCCGTTTTCTCCGCCCCGTAACAACGCCTTCTGCTGACCCCGTCACCAGGGTTGAGTTCTGTGTCCTCCCCAGTGATCAAGTCCCTCGACGCTCTGAACGGATCCAAAAGAAAAGGTCCGCTCAAGACTTTGCCATGAGCGTATGGGGGGGGGGGGGTATGTTTATTATGTATGTTGTATGTATATTATGTATGGATTCCATTTATATATACTACTTATTTAGCCTAGCCAGCAGCATGTGGCAATGCATTTGTTATGTCCCACAAGTTTAGATAATGTGCCTGGCGACATATGGAAGCTGCTACATGTCGCCTGAGGGCTCAGTTGTTGACAGAGTAGGGAGTGCCGTCTTGTTTGTATTGTAGTGGGCTCCTCCCTTACACACGCTGTTTGTCGCCGACCCCGCGAATTCCCCAGCGTATGCCTCTTGGTCTAGGTCAACCAGCGCCGCCTTACACGACGGAGGTCAACTTTTAAGCCACGCCTACCTCCGCTATATAAGACCTGACCTCGTGGAGACCTACCTCTTTCTACCAGCAAAATAGAACTCTACAAGTGTTTGTGTTCGCCCCTGTAGTTAGAACTGAATACCTAGAACATGTACAAATATATTATGCTTATTTTGAAAAAATTTCTTATTCCAGGTGTTTCACATATTATCCGAGTCAACAGAATGAGTTCGTCTTTGCGATCAGCTCCTTCCACAACATCCGACCATCTCCGAGATGTCATCCGGAGAGTTGAACTTTGCTCTTGCCATCCGGTCTCTTCGCCAGAGTATCGTCAGAGGTACAATGATTTATATTAAGAATGTCCTCAATATAATTAGCCGTACAATTTCAAGTGGATGAATTTTTAATTTGTAAGAATCATCATACCACTTAAAAAGTTGTCCATTTGCACATATAAATGCAAAGATACATGAAAATATTGAGTATTTTATTATGAGGTACAGCACAGTACAAGCTTTTAGGTATGATTTTGTCACCGCTAAATCTCCATTACACATTTTGTATTCTACTTTTCTTTCCCAAATCTGGTTAAACTGTCTGGGTTTTTCCTACAAAAGAGGAGCAGAAATAGGCACTCCTTGTTATCTATGTTGATTAATCACTCATCCATCACTGTGTCAAGCTCTGCTGACCTGGCTCTGTGCGGTGCTTTACTCTCTAATCTGCTCATGTTTTTGTCAATTGTTGATGGAATGTGGCTGTGTACTATTTACACTTTGGAGGTCACATTGAAGCAACACTTAGGGGATTACGCAGTGCAGTATATATTTTATTTCAATATTGTTGCTGCTAGTGAGTTGTACATCCACCATGTATTTCATAACATTGTAATTTCTTTTGGCATTCTCCATTTTTGTTTCGGATATACTGTATATATAGGGATGCTGTATTGTAAAATTAGGTTTTGCATACATGAAGAGTACGTTTGTGGCTCCTCATGAGTTGTACTTCCTCAGAAATATATACTGTACAGTAATGTTATATACAGGTTGCACTTAAAAAATCCAAACATCATTTATCCCTAAACTGTGAACATCGGAAAGTGATCGCATTAATTATAAAAATTTACCACGCTTGTACTGTACTAGTTCGCCGAGCTGCCAGATGATAGCGTTTTAGCGCACTAAGCTAAGATATCATCACCGAGCATTTTGTCGAAGTCAGTCCCCGAGGTACACCCTCCGACTCGCCGTCACCCGCACTTACGAATGGGATCCCAATACATTCACCTCCAAAACTTGTAATTAAACTGTCAATATTTTCATCATTGTTTAACAGCACTTTATTGACATTATTTGTTATGTATGGGATATTATTGTTGTTTTGTATGGGCTTTAACCTAACCTAAACTATAGGTCCAGGAACTTATCCCTGTTGTAAGTTGGGGACGGCCTGTATTATTATTAACATTATATTTTGAGTTCCTTAGTTTAGTTTGTTTGTTATACCTGTACATGCAGTATTGTACATTAGTTTATAGTTGTCATACATGTAGTATTTTATTTGGTGCTTAATGAAATATTAGGGTTTTTAATAATGACCTTGAGTTGGCCAACAAGTTCAGTTATCTGTAATGGCTCTGGTATGAAGCATTTTGGATTTTTGAAGTGGAACCTATATTTCAACTGCTCTCCCCTCAAAATAATAATGTACTATAGGGACAAAAATGGTTGATTTAAACTATTGCTCCAAACTGCACCACACCCAAAATATATACCATAGTGCCATCTTTGGCATATACAGTGAATGAACTTTTGTAAACTTAATGTCACATGATGTGGCAATGTTTGTTGATGTATACAGTATAGTGCATGTCATTAGTGTAGCGGTCGGTGCCATTGCGAGATCCAAATCGTCGTTATTTGGCGCCATTCATTTTTAGATATACCTGTATCTCATTTATGAGACATTGTTTATCTAAGCCAAGAGTTGTACTTCTTGCATATTTCACCTCCGTCGTCAGAAAATGTAACGGCGCGATGTTGAGCAATTTGTTGCCAGACTATGGATGATAGATAAGATCTGTACATATCATATTAAGTCTTCAACACAAGATATTTATTGTCAACTCCAAATTAAATATCTTGTGAATAAAACTTTTCAATTTGGTCTTGTCTCATGTCATGCCTTTACACAGGTGTGTTACCAAAGTCTGAATAAAAGATTGTCTCCGGCCAGCTTTTTTCTTTTATTATGTCCCGCAATATTCCCACCGCCGAGAGCCTCCGTCGTTTACTTTTAATGTATACGGAGACCGAAATCACAAATTTACGGTTTACGACGAGACGCGAACGTGCAACGTCACGGAAGAAATATTGGCCGAACATTTATGGTAAATAATTTATTTCTTCACCTACAAAGCACTTGGAGATGGTTTATTACTGCCACACGATCAGAGTTTCGTTGTTTTACCCCGTAATTTCCTTCATGTTTCGTGCCCTGCCCGCTATGGGTGATTTATGATCGTAGATAGAGAAAAAAAAATCTTAAAATTAAAGAAAAAGTTGTATCATTTTTATTACGATCATCCAAACATTTGTGGATAAAATGAATGAAATAGAAAAACTGCTTCTGGTGTTAAACCACGGCTTTGAGACTGTCTCGGCGACCGACGTCGAGCCCACGTGTTTCCGAGGGGCCGTCTCCACCTTTCAGTCACTCACCTGTGGTGTCCCCGAAGATACTACTACTACTACTACTAATGTTTGGAAAGGCAGTTGTCAAAATACCATCCGGAAAGGGTTGTCACTGACTTGTCAGATTCAGAAGAGAAAATGTCTTTAAATTGCAAAAACTCATCTAGAACAGATGCTTCCAGGTCACTGGAATAGGTACTGACAGCCAATGGTGTCATACTCCGTTAAGCTAAAGCGCTTCTTTATTTCTGTGCTCTAATTCATTCGTAATATGGTGTAGAAATTGTCCACCTTGGATCAAGTTGAGTTTCAGTGCCAACTGATTCATCCAAGAAATGTTTTCTCTTTTTTGTTGTCTCTGTGTAGACAGGCTCGGCAAAAGCCCTAGCCTGATCTTCTATTTCATCCAACTGACCCTGTCTCATTTCTGAGACGAAGATGATCAAGCTCTCATACAGTTTCACAACTGACAGAAGGTGGGTGTGATCTTTTTGAAGTGATAAGCTGGTTGCATTAAACCTTGTTAAGATTTTATACCATATTACAGTAAGAAGTGGTGTTTCAAATGCTTCCATTCGTCTTATGAGGCCTTGACCTTGAAGCTACTGTCAGAACCTATTTTGTTCTCCAGTGCTGACTTTATCTCGAGGTAATGTAAAAACACTGCTTTAACAGCATCAGCCCTCGCACTCCAGCGAGTTTCTGAAAGGGATTTCGCTACAATCCCTTCAGCCGGTAGTGCAGCTGATGATCCCATCTATATGTGGAGGTTGAGAAGAAGTTGTATAAGGCTTGCAAAAATCTGGAATTTGAAAGAGACCCAAGGCAACTGATGTTCCTACAAGGTTCAAGGAGTGACCTGCACAAGGGACGTAATATGCCAGGGGATTGACAGCCTTTATTCTGGCAGTGTAAATGCTTGACATATTGGCAGCATTGTCATAACTCTGCCCTCAAGACGAACTTCTGTAATTAACTGTACAACAGTTGAGGCTATGCTCTGTGCACCATGGTCATGTATGTCTAAGTAGTTATAGAAATCGCTCAACTATGAATGTAAGTTGGTCAGTATGACTAACATCCGGTTTGGAATCTACACTAACTGACTAATATTTGGCTTGTTTCACTTCACTTATGATAATTGATTGACCATTTCCTCACAAATCGTTTTTGAGAGATATGAAGTGTTTGCACAGCACCAGATGCTGTGCAAGAAAAGGGTCCAATTTGGCCAGGAGTTGCAAGGTAATTCCCATTGTTGCTAGAGCCTATTCTTTCATCAATACCTGTGAGAGGAAGACCTCTCGATGTTAAAATTTGTAGTGTTTCAACTATGCGCAATAGAAGTTCTTTGCAGTATATTGTCTCCAATTCTACTTGCAAAGGCAAAGTGGAATCAATTCGCCTTGCTGTAATTGGCCTCACACCACAACTGAGATTTTATGCTCTCTGCCACTTTCACGTTCGGCAACTGTACGGCGGCAGTTTTTCCAGTCGCTAAACGCATGGAACGCAAAATACATCTCCAGTTTTTGGAGAATACACAAGCCATTCCCTTTTTCATCATGTAAACAAGGATTTGGGCACATACCGAACTCTTTCCTTTTCACAATTTAGATCAAGAGAATGATTTAGTAAATAGTCAATCGGTTTATCATCAACTGTCAGCCGGATCACTCGACACACACACACACACACACAAATCCAACTGAGACGAATCGGACGAAGCTTCAGTCACAGGTGGTACCGTAGGGTTACGCGATGTTGTCCCGCACTCGGGATGGGTTGGAGAAAGGAAACTGTTAATGGTGGTTTTCTTATATAAAATATATTATATACAAAACAGTCTGGTGCTGGGAAGTTGCTGCTTGGAAGAGGAGACGAGATGTGGCGTGTTGAGGAACGTAGGGTAGAATGAATTTCAACGGCGAGACCGAGAGGTCATACACTCGGCTACCGGAAGTAAACCCGGATGCCAGCGTCGCAGGTGGCGACCCCCCCCCACCCCCGTGAGAAAGTCGCCGAATCCCGTCTCATTGGAATGCGGCTAGGCTCGTCAGTTTGTAGGAGAGTATCCACTACGGTACTTGCATTGCTGTAGGTGGCGATTTACTTAATCTCAGCTGACCTCGTTTCGTCATCCGAATCACTAAAGTGAACCTCTACTGTGTCATCCTCTGGGAGTTTACTGTCACTGGGCTCTGAATCTCCTTTTGGTTTAAAAAAATGTCAGCTTTGGCTACTTTTAAGTTCCTCTTTCGTGAGCAGGGCCTCTCTACATATCAGGGCTGGTCGACTTGAAACCACACGAATGACTCCAGTCATGTCTCACTTTTGTGTGTGTGTTGGGAATTTGTACACTATCAATAAATATACAGTTAATGAAAAATGTCTCAATGTTTTAATTTCCTCAATATAACTGCATATGGCTTCCAAATTCTGCAAAGAAGTGTTCAAATTTCAATATTTTCCCGGGGGGGCTTACAGCTCCCCCGGAACTCCCAGATGTTTAGGCTCGTTTCACTCGCCACCCCACAAAAAGGCTGGCTGCCCATGGGTAGTGTGTGCAGGTCAGAGTTGGCGGTACAGTGTGTGAGAAAAGTGTTTCAATACGGTTGGTAAATTCGATTTGACGTTCGGGCATCCAAATGATCTAATTTCAGTAGTACTTGGAAACATCTGGCTATCCCCAAGGACAAGCCACTCGTGTAGTTTTACTAACAACAAAGACAGTTGAAGCTTTCACCATCACTTAATGGATGTTCCAACTATAATCAGATATCTAAGTTGCCTTAACATATACCACCACTGTTGCAATTTCCAATTCTGTGTCGTTATATTAAAGGCCCGTCCACTCGATCGAGCAGTGCCCGTCGTTGAGCGAAATCATGGTCAGCCTGCCTGGTGGTATATAAGTATTACAAATGTTATACGTACGTGTTCCCCGCTCAGTGTATAACCAAATGCAATGTACAATATTGGCGTGACAGGAGATTGTTTATGTAATGAGGACATTCGTGTGTGTTCTTCGTTCTCGTCCCATAGCTTCCTGTTTATGCATATCATAACTCAATCCATTTTTATGGATTACAAATCTCACCTGCAAGTAATCTTCCTCGAGTACTTCATACATGGCTTGACAAGTTGCAGGTATTATGCGAGACAAACTTTGTTTCGATATCCTCGTGACGTGTAGGTGCATACCAGTTGAAAGATATACAAGCGTTGCCTCTAGACTAGCCTCTGCAGATATACTTTCCCTCATATTGGTATCCTGGTTTTTTTTATATATGGTTCCACTTTCGCTCGAAATTTGTAAAAGGTGTTAGAGTCCTTTGTCATGTCTCGCTCGTGTCCATCTTGCCGTTCACGTAAAATCGTGGCATGACTTCAATACTTTTTTCCGACCTAACCACTCTATGCACCATCCCCTTTTTCTGCATTTGCACATAGCAGCAATTATTATAGTACACAACGATATGATCTTTGCTTTTCACTGTCGGGCGATTATTCCTGCGATCGTAGCGTATCCGCCACTGCAGACCACTTACTAGCGCCCGACTATGACTGACGCCAACCACCCCCGTGTGTACAACACACAAGCTTTGCCCGGTAAAGGGTCAAAGCCCGCCGGGCACTGCTCGATCGTGTGGACGGGGCTTTAGGAACAAGGAAGTCTCGGGTGCACTCTAAGATGGAAAGAAAACGGAGGACTCAGACGTCCTGAGAAATCGGACGCCTCAGACGGGTGACTCGTTAAAGAAGGCATAGCTACACGTTAACTCACAATTCAGCCTCCGCTTTTATTCTCCTTCTGTACTTCCCACTTAACTATACCTTGCTCTAAATATCCTTGTTCACGGTTCTCTTATCTCTGACATGCACAACCGTCGTTATTACATCTTTAACCCACTTTGCTTTTTCAATGCAATTTTTCTCAATTTCAAAGCCTTTCCCATGTTGAACAAGTAAAAGGCAGTCTTTTTAGATTAAAATACTCTAATATACATTTCGGCGGAAATCCAATTGAAGAAGTGTTTTAGAATTGTCCAAACTACCGACTCCAAATTCAGTACATGATCAGACCTCTAATTTTACCTTTATTTCGACTGAATATTGAAAGACTTGGGGTCTATATTTAGTATTGCAGTGGTCATAGATGGAAGTTCATATTTTTATTTATAGGTTAGATTTTCAAATGTCTTGCTTGGAATTTAGTATTTTACCACTTCTGGTGTTATTAGACAATACCAAGATTAGTTTAAACCAGTGAAGATCGTACTATAGTACAGGGCCACTGTGGATACGAGAATGTGTACTTTGAACGATTGGAAAGTAAAAACCCACACATTAATGTCATCATTTGTCCATTGGGTTATGTTGTGAAAAAGTAATACTATTTTAAGATGAGTAGAGCTGTATTTCCCGAAGCGTTTAACACCATTAAGTAGAGTATTTGAGAACTATTTATGGGAAAACTTTCAAACAGCAGACGTAGTCGAGATTTTATTATACTCTGGGTTTTGATTTAGTAAAAGCAAGGATTTGGATTATTCCATAAATAGAAAAACTTTATTGGTTACATATACTGGATATTCAATATGTACAAGTTTGACTTTACTTGCACAGAATGTAATGCAATACAGCTCACGACCCACAAATGGGGTAGAAGAAATAACAAAGATACTGGAAAGCAGTTTTTTTGGAGACAAATTTCTTGTAGTTTAACACTAGGAAACTCACTGTAATGCTGTGGGAAGGATCCACTAACCGCGGTAGAACTGGAGTAGGAAAGGAATTGTTGCGATCGAGTTCTCCAGCAACAGGTAAATTTTGTAGACGCTCCGAATTGTTCTTGTGGTGACACTGCAGCTACCTCGGTCAACTCGTATAGGGTTTATGGTCGTTTGAGGAGCGTGTTCTAGAAATAGCAAGAAGATTAATGTTATGTAAGCCTGGTTTAACGCGAAACTTATTTAAAAAGTTTAGTTTAGGTAATATCAAGACTAATAAAATTTACCTTTTTTTTTTTTTGTCAAGTGAAATTTTAAACAATAGCTTCCCAATCGCCAACAAATAATTTACAATTTGAAGATACACTTACAGTACAGAAGATGTTGTAGCGTCGTCGCGTGCCAGTGTTCTGTGTTGACGTCCGTCTACCAGGCTTTATATACAGGCGGCCCACACTCCCTGACCAATCACAAGCTGTTTTAGGTTAAATTGTAGCCAATGGGAACATGGCCTTGTTATGACGTCAAAGTGACACCATGCCGGAGGGAAACGCCGGCAGGTTTGGTTGTTTGGTTGTTTGATGACGAGTAAACGATTTAAACTTTATTGTGACACGAAAGTAGTGTAAAACGTGAAAGGAAAATATTATGAAATCGTATTCAGTGCTTTACTTATCTTGGATAGAAATTGTGAATATATTACAACAGCAATATTGGCCTCAGTTTAAGTCTGAGACATTGTTAAGAGACATATACATGAAAATAGTACTATTGTAATATTAAAAAAGTCATAAACTTAAATAGAATAGCCTAAAGAAGTTAATATGAGGAATAAAATAAGATCACAGAGAGAGAAAAACAATGAACAACAAAGCACCGAGTTAATATTAACCTTTACTTGAAATTGACCATAGAGCAGAAACACTAAAATTAACAAAAGACAGACATATGTTACAACAATGGAGAAGAAAACGTACACGTTACAACAAAGTAGAGTAGAGTCGTGAGCAGGGCCGGATTGAAGAGTGGGCAAAGTGGGCAGTTGCCGAGGGGCCTCCACATATTATAATATTGTATTGATTTGGTTTATTTTATTTTCAATCTTTAAAATTCATGTTTATCACGTGATAGAAATTAGGCTAGCTACTCGTTGAAATTCACGACTGGGTGGTTTTCCTATGAACCGTTTATTTTTAATGAATGCTGTTGTTTGTGTTGCTAATAATATGATATTTAGAATTGCGGAACTCCTAGATGTTTAGGTTCGTTTCACTCGCCACCCCACCCTGTTGGGGTAGTTATAATGAGGGGGGCCTCCACAGGTCTAATAAATCCGGCACTGGTGGTAAGTGCCATTAAAAACCTGGCAGGCCTCTCCATACAGTGTACCTTTAGACTAACATAACTAATATTTAACAATTAACATTTAACATTGAACTAACATGTTAGCCAAAAAAAAAATGTGACTACCCTCCCAGCTACACAAGGACCTGGGCTGGCTCACTAACTCCAACAATAATAAAAATAATAATAATAATAATAATAATAATGTGATTACCTCCCAGCCATACCTCAGCCAGAAGAAGTAATTGAACCACCTCCTGCCCTAATATACACATTTACACATAAACATTAATAGAGGAATAAGATGAGAGTGACCTACCAGCTCCACTCAAGAACCTGGGCAGGCCTCTCCATACAGTGTACCTTTAGATGACCAACACATGTAACACTTAACTAACACCTCAAAAAAAAAAAAAAAAAAGGACTAATTCCTCCCAGTTACTACTAATAAGGACCCAAGAGCTCACTAACTCCAACAATAATAAAAATAATAATAATAAGCAGCATTATATAAATACAGCAATATTAATACAAAGGTCTGACGACCCAAGGGAGTAGAACAAAGATAAAACACCAATAAGAAAGATGAAGCGATCTGGTTGAGCCCAGATTCTTTCTACTTCTATTGTATTTCAGTTTCACCACTTATCCATCAACCCCAAATAATCTTCTTTCACCTCTTAACTAAAGATTTCGTACTCGTACTCGTGCTGTTTGTCCTCTGCGGATGAATATAATATACTCGTCAGTTACATGGGGTATGGGTTACATAGACCAGTTTCTAGTTGACATAGCAATGGTTAGAGAGATATTTACTATCACAATTTGATAATGATTTATTGGGTCAGGTCTCAGCTCACACGTACTACAGTACCTTGGAGAGTAAATGTGGTACCTGATAATACAGCGTACATTTATGTCAAGGAATTATTATATAACATTTAGTAGCATGTGGATTAGTACACGTAACATGGCATAGTATAGAATGTTGGCACGATATTTTTGTTTTACATTGTTATAATTAAGTTATAAATATATACTGTACGTAAAGTATTTGACGGTAATGGGAAAACATTACTCGGGTCGTGACTTTATTAAATTCACCGTTGATAGTTCTCACCAAGGAATGGAGATGTGAGTAACTGATTGTAGGGTATCTTGTTATTTCCATCTTGGAAGGAAACTTTATTGACTACGATACTGCCACCGTAGGCTGTGAGTTGCTATGATAACTTTTTGGTTCGTTAGTTTATCACAAATTGTGTGGGCCACCTATGTCTATGGTGCAAATACCCAAGAGCAGTTTATCTGGGATAATCCCCTCGTTTGGTTGTGACGGTGTTTACCGGAGAAGAAGTTCGGGGTCCCGGAAAGCACGAATCTGGCAGTTTTGAGCTGGGAAACTTTGGCTATATTTCATGAAATGGACTTTGTTGGAGTTTGTTTGAATAATGTTGAAGATGACACCAGGGTTTTTTTAATGTATCCTTGTACTTTGACGCCAAGGTGAAGAATAAAATGCTGAAAATTTGAAGTTATTCGAATGAGCGGGTTCGGTGAGCAGAGAGCAAATAATTTGACGTTTCGGCATCGAGTCGGCGGGAAGGTTGGGGTATTTAAAGGTCGAACCGGCAAGGATGCATCAGTTACAATCCGATCCTTGTGTCTGGTGTTAGAACTTCTTTAGTTTGTGAAGAAGAAAAGAAAAGAAAAGAAAAGTGTAGTATATAAAGTCGTGTTTAGACATTTGTTCGTTTGGCTGTTAGTGTTCCGCATTGGAAATGTTTTGTTAAAAATTTGTCTGTGGTTTTTAATACAAGTCATAGATGTATTTGACTTGTGGTCTGTGAAACATATTTAAAATTTCTGTCTGTGGTTAACTAGGGAGTTTTTGAAGTTGTTCATAATTCAACTTCTTGTAGAACCAAATATTTAAATTGAACACGGTAGTTTAATTGAAATGAAATGAAATCTTTTAAGTGTTAAACGTGCTAAGTGTTTTAAAAAGTTGAAGTGTTAATAGTGTACTTTTTGAAATTGGCGGAATATGTTGTTTTTTTGCAAGAAATTGTGAGCATGAAGATTGTGTAGCAAGTTCATTATTGAAATATTGTCTCGATCTGAAATTGTTTGGATGCGAAGTTCAATGCAGTTTTAAGTGATGGTGGTGGAATCTTGAAAATGAGTGAAAAGAAAAGGAAGCTGCAGAATTTATGTGTGCGTTGAGCTTGGACTTTTCATAGTGATAAGTGATCGTGGTGGATCTTGAAAATGAGTGAGAAGAAAAATAAAAGATGCAGCATATATGTGTACATTGAGCTTGGACAGTTCATAGTGATCGTGGTGGAATCGTGAAAATGAGTGAGGAGGAAAAAAGATGCAGCATTTGTGTGTGCCAAGTAGTAAATCATACGTGTGTGTTTTGGTGCGTATAGTAGGAGATTGGAGGTGTTGTGCATATAGTGATCCCATGAAGTGGAAAAGAAAATAAATCTCTCGGCAGCGACGTTTTGGTAAACGAGGGGTGAGGGCAGGTAAGTGACTATTGATGTTTAGTTTCGTTAGCGAGGTAAAGATAGGGATTTGACATGAATAACAATATTGATATGGGTGAGCCACTTGGTAGCCTGGTTTGAGTATGAAAAATAAGCGGCATAAAGTCGAACGTTTTGAATGTAGTCGGCTAAAGATGCATTGGCCCGGCCCTGGGTCTCGTGCTCGCAATTTTACTTGTGAGTACTTAGGCTGTATGTAAAGGCGATTGTGATTGGTGGATCTGTTTTGGGTTGTATGACTTAGGAAAATGATTAAAGAAAGGAAAGGTAGATTATTTTTTTGTAATAAAATAATCATTGTTATTTAAAGTCATGGGAAGTTAAGATATGTTGGTATATTTGGTTAAATAGTGGAAAAATTTGTATTAATGAGTTTTGTAGTTGTTGGCATAAAATGTAGTGGGTGTATTTTTTAAGATTTTGTAGTAGTTTATTTTCAGATAATAGCAACCGCAAGGAAGCCGCAGTGGGCTGCCGCATGAGCGTTAAGTTGGAGCCAACTAGCGTGGGAAAGGTTGATTTTTGCAGAGACGTGACCGGCACAGAGGTAGAACCCGAATTTCGAGTTTAGGTGAATGAAATTGTTGAATGGGTGTTGTGTTTGTGCTGTTATATACTGGAGGCTATATAATGGTACTACACTCGGTTGTGTGTGTGTGTGTGTTTATGGTCGTATTTTGTTGTGGTCTGTTATGGTTCATGTGTTAGTTTTATACGCAGACTAGAGTGTTCTTAATTGTTATTGTGTATGTGTTGTTGTTTCATTAATTTTGACTTGTTTGTTGTAAATTTTGAAGGTTGATGCCTATTATTGCAGGTGTACGGAAGGCTTATACTGTGGAATAGAGAAGAGAACGTGGCCTAAGTTTGTAGGTGATGTTTACACTTGCGGTGAGGAATTCGTCAATATGGTATTTAAAATGGAAGGTGTAGTAGTTTTTGACTAAAGAGAAGTGGTAGCTGTAATATGAAAATTGAGAAGTGGTTCATGGCTAATATATTTGTATTGAGAATTAGTGTAAGTTTTATTGGTTAGGTAATAAATGCATTTTTTCAGGTTGTTGTTGGAGGTGGAAGGAGCCGGTATTTTTTTGAGGTAGACTAGGGGTATAGTGAGGGTAAGTGACGTTGAAGTTTGTAAAATAGTTGTTAAATTTTCAATTGATTTTTGGTCTTGTGCCGTAGAGCAATAGAAAT
>NW_024739343.1:0-28675 GCF_018991925.1 Homarus americanus | reverse complement strand
CTCTCTCTCTCTCCTCACTTCAAGCTCTGGCTGGCTGGGAACACTCACAGTAAAAAGAATTTCCACTACCAAGAGCGGGAGACAAACACTCACTCTGAGATTATTTAATAATTCAATTCCTCCTTCTTTCTCTGTCTTTCAGTTCTTCCTTTATCCTGTGTGTATGTGTGTGTGTGTGTGTGCTTTTCTCAGCTGTCACCAAGGTTGTACACGGGAGCGAAAGCGGTATAACAACACTTTTCACTATTGTTAAGTAGCCCCCCCCCAAAAAAAAAAAATCATATTATTTACACATAACTATGGACCAGGACGGAATCTACCGACCAGTACAGTACTTCAGGCAGGATGGGTGAGCCTGTTCCCCACACAACAAAGACGACCTTAGTTATACCTTCCCTCTACTGTACAACACAATAGGTTCCTGGTGGAGCCGTCAACAGCGTGTGGGAGGGATTGATCTATTACCTTGTTCTGAATTTAGAAGATATCTGGACGGAAGGGGAAGAGGCAGGGACAGGCAGGAGATGGAAAAAAGGGAGAGAGAGGATGAGAGAGAAATTGAACGAGGTGAAATAAGGGGTGAAAGGAAGGTGAGGCGAGAGAGATGAAGGCCAACTATAGAAAACAATCGAGAGAAGATAATTGGGATATATAGTGAAAGAGGGAAGGAGATAGAAGAATAAATATAAAAGATAAATACAAAGATGATGAAAAACATGGTGAAATGGTGATGAATTCTTACTTCTAGTTGTGTATGGGGGCAGAGGAAGGTAAAACTTACGTCACTAGAAATTGTGAAAACTCGTATTCATGTGAGTGAGGGAGGGAGGGAGGATGAGGGAGAGAGGGAGGATGGAGGCTGTATGTGAGGATGGCGACTGCATGGGAGGATGGTAGAGAGAGAAAGGGTGAAGGAACGAGGGAGGGTGAGGGCGAGAGGGAGGGTGAGGGGGTGAGGGAGAGAGGGAGGATGGAGACTGTATGAGAGGATGGTAAAGAGAGGGAGGGTGAAGGAAAGAGGGAGGGTGAGGGCGAGAGCGAGGGTGAGGGAGAGAGGGAGGATGGTAGAGAGAGGGAGGATAAGGGAGAGAGGGAGGATGGGGGCTGTATAGGAGGGTGGGGTAAACAGGGGAAGTAATGGACAGAGGGAGGGTGGAGCACTGTTTACACTAGATAATGGGTGTGGTCGGGGCAGCAGCTCACCTGTGTAATAAAGCGGTCATAATACTTTACTAGCCACGCAAGCAGTATTGACATAAGGATCATATTCAACCCCCCGAGAGCATCCACCAAGCAGTAATTTAAGACTTAACTGGTTATAATTCACCGCATGCTGAGGAAAATGCTGAGAAAATATAAGAGGCAGAATGACAGACGCCCCTCCTGAGTTTACCCGTTGACCAAAATTGGCCACCTAAGGATAAATTACCTCCAATATCTTTATAACGGCAAAAATACCTGAAACTATCGAGGCTTCCAGGTTAAATGAATCCCCCAGAGTGTCAGTACTGTAGGCCGCTGAGCGAAGGTTGTTTACCTGCATGACTTTCGACCTGCCGCCAGGAGCTGAGGCCAAATCCACTTTTCTTCATAACTAAATCTTGGTACTTCTTAATCTCAAAATATATAAATTAGTAAATAACTTCAAATGTGAGGGATGATAAGGGCTGATAATATGTAATTGTAATCAGGAAGAATATTTTTTCTTGTTTGTTGTTGTGTTGTGTTCTGAGGCTACGGGTCTCCCCTCCCCCCCAAAAAAAGAAAACCGGAGGTGGTACCTTTACACACATACATTCATATATACATACACACAATACAGTTCACACACAAGTACACAAACACACGTACACAAACACACACAGGTTACCAGGATGTTCTTAAGGCCTTAAACTTACAAACACTCAACCAATGCCGTGAAGGTCTGAAGTGTGGTAAGACCAGCACTAGCTGAGCCAGTCACAGATCATCACGGCACCTCACAAAACTCATCACCATCCTTGAGGTGGCCCCCCCAGCACGACCCCCTCCTACCCAGCACGACCCCCTCCTCCCCAGCACGACCACCATACAATAACATTGACAATCATACGAAACCAAAATCTTAAAAAAATAGAAGGACATTTTAGAGTAAATACGGGCGTGTGAGTGAGTGAGGCAGAGGTCTGGTAAGTTATTCTGATTCACACAAGTTTGGGGGAAGTACAACCTTTTTCAACCGTTTGACACTGTGGCATTACAGTATAATGGGAATGACGTATCTCCAAAACGCCTCTTTTGAGTAAATCACATTTTAAGTTTTAAGTTCATGTACCATGGAAACTACTGCAGGAATTTCAATGAAACTTTTCACAAAAGTTGGACCGTATAAGGGATGATGCCTGTGGAAAGTTGAGCCCCATATGCCACATCCCCCCACCCCCCCTAAAAGTAAAAAATAAATCAATATCACAAAATTGGGTATAGTAGTTAAGTGTTCTTCCAATGGAATTCTCGACCTTGCGGCGGCGTAAGCGACACTCAGTCAGGTTGATCATGTAGAACAAAGGCCAGTGGACACGCCTGTGGCCACATCTCCAAATCGTGATTTTGACGCTTACTTTCCCATTCTAGGCGCCTCATATGTATTTGTGATGGAATTGGTTAATGTTAGCTGTATGCTAAATATGTCTTTGGCATAATGCTAAGTTGTGTTGCAAATATAATAATAGTTGAGTATACTAATATTACCAGGACACAACAAAGTCCCTAACACTCGGTGGCTCACAACACCAGCAACACAACACAACAAGTAAAGCCACAAGGCAGGTGTTGCTGTGGTCCTCAACATGTGACAACTTTTGCTATAACATTTTCTCTCCTTCAGCTTCTTCATGTTTCCCCGCCCTCACAATTCTCTCTTTAGTAAACGCATTGTTTCTTGTGCTGTGCCGTTTTCTACCACAAGTGTTGCAAACTTTTCCGCATGAGTTCTTATTTTCATTATTATTGTGTGTGTGTGTGTGTGTGTGTACACTCTCCAACATAAGCCACTTACCTCCAGTACACACTAACTGGGCGGAAAAACAATACAATAAAACATTCAGCTCCGACACCAGTGTTTGTAATGCGAGATTAACAACCACACACAGGAGGTAAGTTTCTTGGAGAGAAGTAAAAAAAAATCTTGATTAATAGAGAAATGGGTGACTTGTGTTCCGGGGTGCCTGCGTCATGTTATAATTATTGTTATTAATGTACAGTACAAGAGAGGCTATATGCATACTGTACATATATATATATATATATATATATATATATATATATATATATATGATTGTGGGGGACTTACATGCGGTATTACTCGTATTATATGTGTGTGTTTAATGTCATTATCTCACAGTGACTAACACTAAGCCGCCGGTGGTGGAACACAAGTAGCGTGCTGCTGCTATTACTAAGTGTGTGTGTGTGTGTATTTACTTGCTCACGTATTGTTCTGTGAGTGTAAGTGCTCATGTACGATTGTGTATATATGTACGTGCGTGTGTTCCAACTTTGTAAATGCATGGTCATGGATTCTAACACAATTCTCGCATCCAAGCAAATTTGCCCTGGTTCATCATTCCATAGGACTGAGATACATACAGTAGTCTTGGCGACGTCCAGTACAGCAAGAGAAGTAGGCAGTAGGTAGTAGGCAGCCCTCAAACAGGGAGGTACTACCGCCTGGGAAGGTACTGAAAGCATAATGTGTTGTCTAATGGTAGATCCTGCTGCCATGTGGCATCACGAAAATTGTGACCAAGTCCCAGGTTGTTGATCTGACTTTCTGCCTCATTTACACACAATTGCAAGGTCTCAATTGTTTCTCTTACTATTGACAACACAACATACAAATATTGTTTCTCACTCTTGATCTTTTTTTTTCATGTTTGTATTTCCTTATGGTTCGTTGTTGTTATTATTATTATTATTATTATTATTAAATTTTCGCCCCCCAGGCCCGGATGTGGGTCGGTGACCTGTACCCGGGTGGGCTAATCCCCGTAAAAAAGCAAAAACACACAAAACAAAAAGTGTCTAACTAACTCACGCTTGTTTACGAGGCAACTGTTTGTAGTGTAACTTAATTCATCACCCCAGCTTGTTTTTAGTTGCATACCATGTTTAAATTTCTCTAACTAAATTCATGTAACGACAAAAATTTTAAGAAAAAAATATTACTTTTTCCCTGTAGTAACAACACTCTTTACCACCATTCGCGAAATTTTGTCTTAAATATATTAAAAAAAAGTCAAATACTTTCTCGTGTGCCTTCAGTAATCTTATCCTGTCTTCTCTAGTCCCGCCATCAGTACAAATGTTCATCCATAAAAGGAAAAAAATCTCTCCCCTTACAAAGTGTGTTGACACAGTGGTCTCGTGGACACAGCGCGGCGGGGTGTTGATGTGCGAGGTGACACTAAAGTCTTTTTCTGTCAGTTAGGTGATTTGAGAGCATCACACCCACTACAAAGTTGTTCAGGGTGATGGATGGATGAATCTGACTCCACAGCCTCTTATTCCATCCTCCATCCTGACTATGGTAAATACATTTTCGCAAAGCTTACATAATAAAGCTGAACTTAGCATTAACAACTAAGAATATGATTTCTTCACTAGTAAACCATTGCTAAGAATGTGTGTACCTAACAAACGCTAATAAAAGAAAGTAATAGTTTTTACACACTGAGACAGACAGTAAGCGTAAAGAAAGATTTGTACCCTCAAGAACAGTTCCTAGGCGCTGCTCGGTTATGACTCACACACGCTCCGACTGCTACACAACCATGTATTAAGTTACCGCGAAATCAGCTTCATTAAAACTTATAATGAGGTCTTATATTGGCTCTTATTACCCAGCGGCTGCCTCTCTCACTACCAGTACCACCACCACCACTACCACTACCACCACTAACACCACCACCACGAACATGCTCCTCTCTCTCCTCACCTCCCTCACCAAGATGATTAAGCTGACAGGTTGATAACGTGGACCAGAATATTATTACAGAGAGATAAGTTGTAAATTTAACCCTCACCAACGAACTCTCAGTCTATCCTCGAGAGACGAGCAGCGACAACTTGTGTACGATACAACAGTTTATAAAAGCGAACAAATATAACGAAACACTTGGCTGTAGAAGACACGTAGACATATGTAACACTGTGACACGTATTGTAGTCTACCTCACTTACACCAATACCCTGTAGTGACCTAACGCAGGTGTGTGACAGTTGTGTGGCCACGCTACTACACAGTTGTGTGCCATCCTACGTGCTCTACCAGATGAACAAGGTACAAATAAACACAAGACACAACTATATGTGTAATAAAGGACAATTTTATTCGTTGCATTAGATCGTTTTGTGAGAGATATACTGCACTGTGTATGGAATTGTCCGCCTTACTGCTGGTGATCTGGAATAGTCTACGATAATACATGGTTGTATGTTAATGATGTCATCACAACACTATCCCTCCTTCCCTCCCTCCCTCCCTCCCTCCATCACAACAATGTTATCTACTACTACAATACTGCCACGACACCTTCCCTCCTTCCCTCCCTCCCTCCCTCCATCACGACAATGTTATCTACTACTACAATACTGCCACGACACCTTCCCTCCTTCCCTCCCTCCTCCCCTCCATCACGACAATGTTATCTACCGCCATAATACCGAAGCATGACACCTTCCTCCTTCCTCCTCCTCCATCACGACAATGTTATCTACTACTAACATCACATGACACCTTCCTCCTTCCTCCCTCCCTCCATCACGACAATGTTATCTACTACTACAATACTGCCATGATTCTTCCCTCCTTCCCCTCCTCCCTCCTCCATCACGACAATGTTATCTACTACTATATACTACATGACACCTTCCCCTTCCCTCCCTCCCTCCATCACGATACTTCACATTCCATTACCACAATACCGCTGATGACACCTTCCTCCTTCCCTCCCTCCCTCCATCACGACAATGTTATCTACTATTCGTTAATACTGCTGATGACACCTTCCCTCTTCCCTCCCTCTCCATCACGACAATGTTATTCATTACTACAATACTGCTGCGCCAAACACCTTCTCTCCTTCCCTCCCTCCCTCCATCACGATACAACAATGTTATCTACTACTGCTAACACGCTATGACACCTTCCTCCTTCCCTCCCTCCTCCTCCATCACGACAATGTTATCCTGCGCCATAATATCACACGACACCTTCCTCCCTCCTCCCTCCATCACGACAACAAGTATCTACTAACACTGCCACGACACCTTCCTCCTTCCTCCCTCTCCTCCATCACGACAATGTTATCTACTACTAACACTGCCATGACACCTTCCCTCCTTCCCTCCCTCCCTCCCTCCATCACGACAATGTTATCTACTAATGCTAATACTGCCACGACACCTTCCCTCCTTCCTCCCTCCTCCATCATGAGTCATATTCCATTAATGGCAATACTGCCACGACACCTTCCTCCTTCCCTCCCTCCCTCCATCACGACAATGTTATCTACTACTACAATACTGCCACGACACCTTCCCTCCTTCCCTCCCTCCCTCCCTCCATCACGACAATGTTATCTACTACTACAATACTGCCACGACACCTTCCCTCCTTCCCTCCCTCCCTCCCTCCATCACGACAATGTTATCTACTACTACAATACTGCCACGACACCTTCCCTCCTTCCCTCCCTCCATCACGACAATGTTATCTACTACTACAATACTGCCACGACACCTTCCCTCCTTCCCTCCCTCAGGGCCTGACGCGGCAACAAATCAAGCAGCTTGTCTTAACAGCCACTCAGGGAACATACTGTACACTACTCAAGGTTGTCACCCCGACCTGGTGCCAAATATCAACTTTAGGAAGACACATTTGATATATGAAAATAAAGTTTACAGCGTTGTCTCCATATTAATATTAATTTCAGTTCAACTATTAAAGTCTATATTGACGATCTGTCACTTTGTCTATCACTCAGGTAAATACCTTTTGCTGTGTTTAAAGTCATTATTCAATGTAACTCGGCAAGTTTGACAGTACAGGAGATACTACACGAGCCGCCCCAACAGTTTATGTTAGGTGACGTTTTCTGACAGTCCTGTAGCGAGTAGTGACACAATCCATACATCTGGACTCAAGTAAGACGGGACGTGGACACTAATAGAGGGAGTTACTGATGTTGACTTGTTAGGAGGTCCGTGTGTCCCTTGTATCTGAGTACCTGCAGGTCATATACTGTACTTGGAGGGAAGTACAAGATGTGAGAATGTGTGTGTGTGTGTGTGTGTTAAAAGTGTATCTTGAGCAGCACTTGTAAGATCAGTATAAGGCTGCCTCACATTCCATCATAAACAGTATAATACCCAGATAACTCTTGGGCACAATAAGCTTTATGTGACTTTAAAGTTTGTGGTAAATTTTCCCCTGATCTCAAAATTCGTCCACGAAATACTAAGAATGGCTGAGAATTCCTTGGTAATGGAGCCATAAATCTAGTGAGGAGATTTGCACACACACACACACACACACACACACACACACACACACACACACACACACACACACACACACACACACACACACACACACACACACACACACACACACACACACACACACACACACACACACACACACACACACACACACACACACACACACACACACACACACACACACACACACACACACACACACACACACACACACACACACACACACACACACACACACACACACACACACACACACACACACACACACACACACACACACACACACACACACACACACACACACACACACACACACACACACACACACACACACACACACACACACACACACACACACACACACACACACACACACACACACACACACACACACACACACACACACACACACACACACACACACACACACACACACACACACACACACACACACACACACACACGCCATATATCAACACTCCACAACACCCGTGACTCACCGCCCCGGCTTATGGACAAGCGCAGGTAACAGTAAACAAAGTTATGAGTTAAAGATGATATTTAAGACAAAACTGCGTCAAGAATCTAATACATACATTAATAAATATATCAGACCATATTACCACAAGTATATAGTAATTTTATATACTATAATTGCATGGATGCTGCAGTACGGTTTAGCTTAACAGATATAATTGAAAAAAAGCGAATAAAATATAAAACTTTTCAGGGGAAACTTTTAATGAATATGAAAACAATTGAAAGGAAATATGTCAAAAGAAGGGGGAGGAAAAACTGGTTAGCGAAGGTCTGATTGCATGTCAGGAAACATACATGATGAAACGTCATGGAAATAAAACTCTCACACAGGGAACAACACCATCAGTTAGTCGGTTAGGAAAGGTGATCGTTAAGATGGATAAAATGGCCAACATTTTGTAATGTAGGTTTAGTGGTTTACTTATTGCGTAGAATAGATTGATATTCCTCTTGTAATAAACTTGGCCATGGAACTGAAAGGTGACTTTTCACTACGTTGTTCGCTACACAATCATCCTCCATCAATGCCGCCCCTATGTCCCTTGATCATAAGGCTTAAAATATATATAGTACTCAGATAATTACATACAGTCACCTCTACACATTAATACACGATTTATATACCTCCGACTTTACACAAGGTTGAGATGAAGGTAAGTGTGCACTACGTATTCACAATATAGAACTATGTAGGCTACTTTACTGTACATCCACGAAACACATCATTAATTAAAAAAATTCTGCCTCTTGTGCTTTAATTATAAGTTAGTTACTAATAAAGCAATTTGGATGCAAAACTAAATACTGATGGGGAATAATTCAGACAAATTAAAACGCAGAGTTTTAATTAGATCCACAAGTGTGCAAGAGAGGCGAACACAAGGGTAAGTATCTTGGGTCCTTTTATTCTACAAGAGTGGTCAACTACAAGCCAAAGGAGGGGAGTCAAAACTTTTATTTTTAAACGCAAAATTCTTATTAAAGTCACAAAGGTCGAAGCCAAGACTCTCAGTGGTAAGAGAAGCTGATTGTTCTGAGGGACTTAGCCAACTGACAAGGATATATCTAAGACAAAAGAAAAGAAAAGTGATAAACAATAATTATTTCCATTTTTTTTTGTCAACGAAAAGAAGAGACATTAAAACAAAATTTGATACGGTGAAAAATCTCTAGATCCCTACACCTGCGCTTAGAACCTGTACCTATGCTGTTTGTTTCATAGGCTAATTAAGTGAACTGAAATGAAAGGTAGTTGGAGTACACCTGAAGACGACAGAAGCTTCTAAACACCGCCTCAAGTAACCCCTATCCCGGGTTCATATGATTATAGAAAACAATTAAGGTGTAGTGGCCTGAGGGGAGTTTCGTACCCATTACCCCTCTGGCAGTGTGGGTTCTAGGGAAGGGTGAGGGAGGGAGGCAAGAAGGTAGAGAGAAGAAAGAAGACATGCAAGTGGAGGGGAGAGACAGAAATGAGAGAAAAATATATCAATGACGAAGACATGGATGCTAATGGTGGAAGCATGAGAGGCTGTGTTCTGCAGGAAAACAAATGAAGGAGAAGACAATGGTTGGAGGATAAACCACATTGGGAAGACTAGGGAAGAAGAAGAGGAGGAGGAGGAGGGGGAGGAGGAGGAGGAGGAGGAGGTAATCGAGGTTAGAGGCTGAAGGGTATAGAGGACAAGAGGCTATGCTCGGGGCAGAGGGGCTGATAAAGAAGATAAGCACAAACTTTATGGTTGTAAGATGAGCTTTTGGTGTCGGGGTTGAGTCAGAGAAGAAAGGGGGGTGAGGGAGCATAAAGGGGGGTAGAGATGTTATGGGGAGATAAAGACAAAGGGTAAGGGAGATATGGTGGGTTAACCGTTGAGTACGATGACTTAACCCTGAATACAATGACTTAACCTATTGAGTACGATGACAACCACTTGAGTACGAAAATTTAACCATGAGTACGATGACTTAACTACTTGAGTACAATGACTTGACCTATTGAGTACGATGACAACCACTTGAGTAGGATGACTTAACTACTTGAGTCCAATGACTTGACCACTTTGACTACGATGATTTAACCACATGAGTATAATGACTTAACCACATGAGGACAGTGACTTAACTACTTGAGTACGATGACTTAACCACTTGAATACGGTAATTTAACCCTGAGTACGATGACTTAACCCTGAATACGATGACTTAACCACTTGGATACGAGAACTTAACCCCTTTTGAATAAAATCATCTTACTCAAGGTATTTGTATTCCAGGGGTTAAGACATTGTTCACCAAAGGATTAAGTCATTGTACTCAAGGGGATAAGTCATTGTACTCAAGGGGATAAATTAGCTTAAAGATGAATGCAATATATGTTTTTTATTTCAGTTTCTAATAATAAACTCTGAATTTCTGTGCCTTCATATTTTTGCATACTTATTACTCCTGGTTTAGAATATTTCGTCTTTCTCTGGAAAAGTTTCGAGAAGGCTTGATTTCACCAGATTTTTGGATAAACTTTTTTAATATCATCTGCTAGGTGGAGGTCACCACTAAATATTTATAGAATGCTTGTGTATACCTGTATATCCTACAGGGGAGGAAGAAGCTATTGATACGAGTAAAATTAAGTATTCTGTTGTGCTTGAGAATTACTACATAAGGCAATAGGGATTATGCGGTAGTGATTTATTTTCATTTCGCATATAGTGTATTTAGGAGTTTTTTGCACAGAATATATATATATATATATATATATATATATATATATATATATATATATATATATATATATATATATATATATATATATATATATATATATATATATATATATATATATATATATATATATATATATATATATATATATATATATATATACATATATATATATATATATATATATATATATTTTTTTTTGGGGGTGGCATTTTTCAGTATTACGGGTGTTGAAAATTGAGAAATTAATACGATAAATACAACTATATAAATTTCCAAATACAGTCGTTACAGTGCAAGAAAAAAGCAAACTATTAATATCTTTACTTAATAATTATGCACTATTATAGCATGATAAATACTTACAACACACATAAATCTTTATTAGAAATGCAGTTAATACAACACTTACCGTAAAATATGATGATGGTTGCTTAACTCTGAAGCCATTTGGGAACACTAGTTAAGGAACTTGATCATGTTTTCTCCCTGCCGCCCTCACAGTGCTGTTGTCAGATGTAATGAATGAATCACTTTACATGGTGAAAACTGGGGTGGAGAGAACTACACGCATAAACGACAAGCCGCAGCATGAGACACATCCTAAGACAAACGGAAGCCAATTTTCTACATTGAATATTATTTTACACATCGAATGTTTTTACACACTCAAGATTTCCCAAAAATTTGTCTTAATTTCAAAATCTCCGTAACTCTGAGTTGCATGTACGGTTGAGTGAAGCAGTTGACAATATACCATATGGACAAAAAAGACTAAAAATTCCATGACATTACTCCATTGTGAACGAAGTGACAGACATTATAATTAACACAGAACAGTTATATCAACTTATCACATCATGTTGTGACGTAAAAGAAATTAGCGATAGTCTGAGATGACAGTGGCCACAAAGTGTGAATGAGTGAGTAAGCAAATCTCGAAATACACATACGAATATATATTATTAATTAGCGGAGATCAGAGCAGGAGCCTCACTTGTCCGGGTTCCAGGCCAATATTACCTCCCACACCGAGGGTAATTTACTTGGGTCTTGGCTGCACCCCTGACCGTGTA
Organism: Homarus americanus; assembly: GCF_018991925.1. Lineage (NCBI taxonomy): Eukaryota > Metazoa > Arthropoda > Malacostraca > Decapoda > Nephropidae > Homarus > Homarus americanus. The sequence goes on along the minus strand of NW_024739343.1, from coordinate 16,793 downwards.
ACACAGCACCAAGTATAATATGAGGTGCAGATCTTGCAGCTCCAACCTGCCACTTTCTTGCCCGTGAATTATGTTTTGTCTGGCGAAGTGCGCTCCGTCTAGCAGATTTATCTCGTGCCTAATATTTAGCAATATATCAAGAGGGTAAAACATTGTGTGTGTGTAAATATGGCAGGATAATGTATGATAAATTTACGTAATAAATAGCTGACAATATTTCAAGGGAATGAAAATCACTGTCCATATATCTTTTCATGTTATATGTTTATTTATTCATTCACTCATTCATTTATTGTTGACTATGTATAGATTTGTTACTTATTCATACATTGCTAATTAATATTTTTTATTATATTTGTTTACCTATGACATAGCAAAAGGTATCTTCAAGGGCACTTAGTATTCCTCAAGAAGCTTCAGTATTATAACAAAGGAGAAAAACCCTAGGTATATAAAGTAGAGAGTGATTCATTTGACAAATTATAGTACTTGGCCCAAAGCAGGTCGAAGATAACTGCAACGTGTGATTGATGTGGGACCATTATTCACAGCAATGATGAGACCCGGATTTCGGCTCAGCCTAATTGACAGTGGAATTTAGTGGTTTGATGGGAGAGTGGAGGTGGTGATAGTGGTAGTGGTGGTGATGGTGGTAGTGATGGTGATTGTGGTGAGGATGGTGGCTAGTGATAGTGGTAGTTGGTGGTGATGGTGGTAGTGGTGGTGATGGTGGTGGTGGTGGTATTTGTGTATTGATCGATAGAGGTTCCGATGATTGATGTAGGGGAAGGAATGGGGAAAGGGGATTCTGGTGGATGGTGTGGGAGACAGTAGTGATAATTAGTGGTGATGGTGATGGTAGGGATGATGGTGGTTGTAAGGATGATAGTGAACTGTGATGGTGGTGGATATAATATAAGTCGAAGGTGATGATTGTTTTGGTTGATGGTTTGGTTGACACTGGCGATATTTTGTGGTATGAGAAAATACTTGTCAGAGAGATAATCTGATAATGGTTGGTAGTTGGAGAGGGCAGCAGTGGTGTTTTATGACAGGAGAGAAGAGGTTGGAGATGGTAGCGTGGAAATGGCAATGGCAGTGTAGGGGAGTGACGAGGACGATGGCTATGATGAAAACTGTAGTAACTGTAGTGAGGATTAGCTTGAGCACAGAAAAGACCCTAGCCGGAATTTTTATCAGAGCCAACATGGTGTAAAATCTAAGGTAACGTGAGAGACGGGCAAACTGTGAACTTCTGAGGGTGTGAAACGGGAAGGAGAAACACCCAAAACATGTTTCACGTTCTCGACTCACGATGAAGAGTTGGAAAGACCATTGATGTACGCTAAGGCCTGGCTCAAAGTTGTACCTCATTCTAGATATATTGTACAGACGTAAAGGTTTATAATCAAAATATCATTATTGTTATTATTCTTGTTATTATTATTCTTTGTATCATTAATACTACAAATATTAATGGCTTCAGCCTTACTACTTTCATTGTTACTGTCTTTGTTATCATTCTCTTAAATACATGAAGAAATTAAATATTGAAACAGAGAGAGAGAGAGAGAGAGAGAGAGAGAGAGAGAGAGAGAGAGAGAGAGAGAGAGAGAGAGAGAGAAAGAGAGACAGAGAGAAAGCGAGAGAGCAGAGAGAGAGAGAGAGAGAGAGAGAGAGAGAGAGAGAGAGAGAGAGAGAGAGAGAAAGAGAGAGACAGAGAGAGCCAGAGAGAGAGAGAGACTGAGAGAGAGAGAGAGAGAGAGAGAGAGAGAGAGAGAGAGAGAGAGAGAGACAGAGACAGAGAGAGAGAGAGAGAGAGAGAGAGAGTAGAGAGGAGAGAGAGAGAGAGAGAGAGAGAGAAAGAGAGAGAGAGAGAGAGAGAGAGAGAGAGAGAGAGCAGAGAGACAGAGAGAGACAGAGAGAGAGAGAGAGAGACAGAGAGAGAAAGAAAGAGAGAGAGAGAGAGAGAGAGAGAGAGAGAGAGAGAGAGAGAGAGAGAGAGAGAGAGAGAGAAACTACCTGGTATCATGGGTCACTTAAATATTCATCCTCTTGTTATTGTAGCTGCAGACCACTCTGAGGGTCTTTAATGTTGTATTGACTCTCTCTCTAGCTCTCACTCTCTTTCTCTCGTTCTGTCTTTTTTCTTTGAATTGTTTCTAAAGCTGAAAAGAGTTATGAATAATTTTCCAACTTTTCAAAGGAAGCTTAAATTAGCTTGGAATTTCGCTGTGTGTAGGTTGACGTAAGCGATATCTTTTGTATAACTGAGATTTATGATTTCACGTGTCCCATTGTACGAAGACCGCCCTGGGTGAGCCAGTATCTCAACAACAACCAAAATTTTCTTAGTGAATGGAAAAGATGACACACACACACACACACACACACACACGCACACACACACACAGTCCAATTCTAACAAAAGAGAAGTGAGACGAACTTTACTTTAAACAATTCGCAAAACAAATAGAGATGTTATAGAAGCTGATCACTACATTACCCAAAAGATTTGTATTCCTGAGATTGCCCCAAAAAATTATCAAAAAGAAAGAGATAAAAATATGTAGCTTCAGTGGTATAATGTAACACGTATTGTATAGAGTCGCAAAAGAAATTCCTATGTAAAAGAAGAAATTTGTTGTTTCAGTTTCGTACGTGAATTAAATTACACACAAATTGAAAGTACTGATGAACATATTTATAACACAACACAGGTATGGAGACACATAACACTGATATCCATTTGTAGGAGATAAAACACCCCCCCCCCCAAAAAAAAAACGAGAGAATTGTATATTACGACCGTCTGTAACCCACCATTGAAAAATACAGTGATCCTCTTATTGTGTATTTTATCTTCTCCTACAGTGGAATTTCAGTGTGCGTGTGAACAAGGATCGCTACCACGGCATAGAGGTCCAGGGTTCGATTCCCGACTAGTCAGGTATTGTTTGTATTTGGAAGTCCGTGTGTATATGGACTGTTGAGATATACTATGTATACTGTATGTAGCCTCGTGTTTCCTAGTTCGAGTCGGTAAAATGCTATTACGACCACACAGTTAGCACGGGCAATCTCCGATAGAGGTTCACGTTGCTTAAAAGTAAGATGAACGATCGGACTTTGTGTGAAATAAAACAAAACCTAGGATTGCTTTTGTTGCTCTTCTGGCGCCGTGGTAGGGACCCCTGTTCATACGCAGAAGTTCAGTAAGATTAAGGGAAAATATAAAAGAATTTTTGCACCTTCACTTGAGCCCTACTATCACACTTATCGCCTCCCCCGCTGACCATCACAGGCTGAATGAAAGAGGTGCTCACTCTGCTGACACCTGACAACATCATGTTAGCAGCGACCCACATAATCTGTAAATAATTGAGAGACTCAGGCTGGCAGACACAGGCATGGACTGTCTTCTTGTACATGCAGGTGTATATCTTGGCTCTCTATCTCACTGTCAATAGTTGAGGGGAGTCTCTTGTTCCCGGGGTAACTGAAAGGTCAGAATGGATTTCTCACATATTCTCTGGAGTTTTGTGTGCATGTCTGTCCCATCCATGACTGAGACTAGACTAGTCGTGGTGTGTCGTCGTGCATGACTTGTGCCATTCACAGTAGCTGCATTTTTGCCATATTCGATTTTTCCCTAATTCTATCTATTCTTCTTTTAGACACAATCGCCTGAAGAAATAATCATTTCCGAGCGGCGTATCCTGCCAGATATATATCCAAACCTCATAATTCTCCCAGAAAGATTGTTTTATATAATATATTACTGCGCTTCAACAACTAGTCAGCAATGACATATTAAGAGATATATCACATACATAACACAAGGTGAAAATTGTTCGCGTTTCTGCTTTTTTTAATTACCCTATTTATCTAACTAAGCTATATGTATTTGGTGCGTTCATCTCATACTGGAGAATTACAACAAGGCTCGGGAGCTCCTCTTCACGGCTTTCAAATCTGTGCACATATTCATAAAGCGGCGAGCAAAACCCGCTTGAAGCATCGTTTACTTCACTGTCAAGAGTCAAGACCAACTGAAGGTCATTACTTGTGTGTAGAGAGTTATAAAGCAACCTGCCCTGGGAGTTGTGGATACCTTTTAAGAAGTTTAAGTCAGGTGGCCCATCACTGTATAACAAGAATACAGGTGAATTTGGATTGGCTGTCAGACGTCTCAAATACTGCACTGTACCTCGTCTTTCTGGAATTATATTAATTATCTATTGATGATTATGATGATGATATTATGATGATGATATTATTATTATTATTATTATTATTATTATTATTATTATTATTATTATTATTATTATTAGTTCTCCCACACTAGATGACAACACATAGTACGGTAAACCTTTCGTTGCGTTACTGTCTAGGACGCAGGGAAAGGAACACGCATCTCCACACAACACAACAATTGGTGAAACACAAGAAAGCACTTTCCCCGCACCCACCAAGCAGTCACAATGCAAAATGTAAGTACTTCCCCGGAACTTTCTGTAATTATCCTGGATGTAAGTGGCATTACTTTGAGCCTCTGGCTTTAAAATCTTAAAAATGTAAATGAAAACATTCATGCAAATCTTTTACAGAGATATTGTCCAAATTGTTTGTAAGACGATGTAAAGAGTCTTTGAAGTTGTTCTCCGCCCGGCTGGAATACAACTTGCCTGGCATTTTGAAACAAAAGAGGAGAGAGAGAGAGAGATTAACACAAAATGATAAATATTTCATACACACGTCTTCGTTTACTTTACGTATTGCAAAATGCTCTTTTCGTTTCAGTGTCTATAGTTCTAATTAGGAAACATAAAACTTCCATGTAAGCTTAAATGATTCCTGAACACTGTTAAAGTTCTAACTATAGTTTGAAATATGTGAAATTATATAGTCTACGCATTCTCCAGACACATACAACATATTTGGCATTTAGAATTAAGAAACTGCACTTACACACACACACACACACACACACACACACATTGGTAAGGAAATTATATAATACACAGTACTCAGACAGATGGTTGCTCCTATATTCATTTAATCTTTGTTTCCAAAAAGTAAGATAAATTTTCATAAGAAATACGACCACATGTTTACAACACCTAAAAACATGAAACGTTGTGTAATTAACACCTATACACAACATTTTTTTTCTTCAAATTGTACTTTTCACGCCAGATACTGTTGTTCGTTTACATTTCCCTAGTTGCTGTACTCTGCTTTACACATTTTATAACATATTGGTCGGATGTTAATTTTTCAGTTCGACAGTGTCAAGATTACTATTATTAAACATATTTTGTCATTCAACTCTTATTAAAGTTTACATTTTTCCACGAAGAACGAAGAACTTATTTCCAATTACCACTCTTAGGACAAATTATGGCGTACCTTCAACAAACCACAGTGTATATTAATGTACAGTCACTTGGTGGTTAAGGAAACATCATCATTAACCTTTGGTCAAAATTTATATATAACTTAACCTAATTTGATCTGATCTAACGTGAAAACATTTATTCCCTTAGTATAATGCCACATCTTATTTCCTGTCTATTATTTCTACAGACTATCTTCATATTTGTGAGGGGTATTTCTTAAGGTTTATGTTTATCATATAATCAACTGTTTGCCTCTATACAGTAAACATATTTGAAAGCTGAAACTAGTTAACATTTCTAAAGCCTTGCCTGACCTGCCTACAAGGTGAGTATCCGTCAAGACAAAGTATCCTCCAAAATATAAACAGACAGAAAAAAGAGAGAAAAAAGGAGAATAAGAAAGAGGTTTACAAAATTAAGAAATTATACAGCATATGGTCAATGGCGTCTCACCAGTGTACACAAAAGGAACAAAAAACCTCTTGCATTGTGTGTGTGTGTGTGTGTGTGTGTTTACAAACAGTCTCATGTTTACCCTGCCTTTGTATTATACACTCGTTCACGACCTTTGGGTAACCCATGATAGCTTACGTGCCTACCCTACACACAGTCATTAAGGAGCATAGAAGACCCGGTATTAAGATTTCAAAGGCCCGCGCCATAAAAACAACGCCAGCAATGGAGCTATACAGCGCCTAGCGTTATTTCATATTCACACACGCCTTTTAGTCTGTCTTCATACAAATACTGGGGTAGATTCATGTTCCTTCTTTAACAATATCTCTATCTGGGGACGTGAGGAAGTACCTACCTGCCTCACGTAAGCTGCAACACAATAAAGTTATCAATATGAAGTAAAAATTGCTCTGAGACTGTACCATAACTTTATACGTTCTCCCATCCTCAGTTGGAGCGAAAGAGAAGGCAAGATTACTTGAGATTTCGAGAGCTGCTCAGAATGTTTATTGGAGATCAAGTGACTGAAAGGCCAAAGAACCTAAGTAGAGGTTTATTGAAAAACCAATCTCTCTCTCTCTCTCTCTCTCTCTCTCTCTCTCTCTCTCTCTCTCTTGATTCATATATAGTGGTGAAAGGAATGGAAGCCGTTAAAGAAGACGGTAAGATGCTGGAGCACCAACGAGGGTGACACAAGATGTAGTGAGCAGAGATGAGAGGCTGACCGCGAGAGCAGCTGAAAATAAAAATGATTCGGGTCGTATGTCTATCACAACTATTCCGTCATTATCATAAATTATGTACATATTAATGAAGTTTTTATGGCTTTGGTTAGTATGGAAATAACTGGATATTTATGATGTTGCAACAAATCATGACGTCATAAATTAATATTACTATATAAAATTATATATTCTGATTTTACTTTGTTAAATTTATAGTAAGGTTATATGTACGTATCTACAACTTTCTATATTCTTCTGGAGGCAACGGAATCGAGTGCGATACGAACAAACGATATGTGAAGGTGAACACACATAAATATATCTTATCTATCGTGTATATACTTGTATATCTCTCTCTCTCTCTCTTTCTCTCTCTCTCTCTCTCTCTCTCTCTCTCTTTGGCGTTCGTAAGTGTGGACGGTATCGCGTGTAATCTTCCCTCTCCTTTCAGCCGTCGCCTCCCTGGGAGAATGTATGGTCAGAGAAAAGCAAAAATTAATGCTGAAAAGAAGAATCGATGTTAGTCTGAATGCATACGGAATGAAGGAAGTGGTGTATTTCAGAAAGGTAAGATTTAATGTGTTAGCAGTTGGGGAAAAAATACAATTTGAACAATAGAGTAAAAAATAAGAAAAAAATAAAGAAAAAATAGCAGGTGTATAGAGAATGGCATCCACAAGGTAGAAAATTATCACCCCCGCCCCCCGCCCAAAAATACACGCCATAAGCCACAAGATATCATCCATAGTGTAGGAACAGACGCACAAACAGACAGACAGGCAGAGAAGACGACTCCTTCATCGTTGAGGAGAACGAAAAAGAACACATCGCTACACAAATTCACACATTACACCTCTTCTTACTATAACAAGGGATTTTTCTTACAGATAATAAAACTGTAGTGAAGTACATCATAGCGCCGCCTGAGTTAATCACATTTTCTTTTATTTCGGAATAGAATAAAGAATGTGTTGTGAGGTAGTGAATGTCTTCGGTGGGATTCTCTTGTAGAAAATTTTAGGTATAAATTAAATGTAATCCATTTATGCGTACTTGAGGAGCGACTTTCCTATAGCCACTCACTGATGCTATTGGATTAGAAATGACTGTCAAAGAATGGAAACCGAATGAGGAGGTGGGGATGTAGTGACAGAAGAGGTGTGTGTGTGTGCTGAGAGAGAGATAGAGAAGAAAACAGTCTAACAAACGTAGAGACAAACAGAAAAAACAACCATAGAAGGAGAGAGATACTCAAAGTAATAAAGAGAGAACGACACACGCAAAAACTTCACTAAGGAAAGGCACCAGCAGCTCGACCACCAGAGACACCAAATCACCACAATAACACTCGCCTTAATAATGTACAGTACACGCTAATGTCTCCTTCAACTTACCAGACATACCTCTCTCTCTCTCTCTCTCTCTCTCTCTCTTCTTGCTACCTGTCTCTCTCTGTTCTCCCACCTCTCACTCTCTCTTTCCCCTTCTCCTTTCATTTTCCTTTCCCATTTCTCCACTCTCACTTCTTTCTTTCTTCCCCTTCTATCTCTCCTTTATCCCTGTGTGTCGAGGATTTCTCTGCATGGAAATCTATTCACCTGTTTATTGACTTATTTACTTTACTTCCTCGCCTGAGTGTGTTGATGCAAAGCTGTTCCTACAAACTCTTTGTTGTCGTGACGTTGAAGATTTTGTTCAGCTTTTGTTCATAAGTAAAAAAAGAACATTCCGTAATTCCTGATGTAGGATGATTTAACCTCTCGACGACGATGATTTATTCCTCGGGGATTATGTTAAACCCCTCACGGACGATGATCTTATCCCATAATGATAATGATTTAACCCGTTGAGGACGATGAATTAACCCCTTGATGACGATGAGTTCATTCCTTTCACAATGACATCCCTGATAACTCCATTTGTTCATAAAATTCGAAATCCAACAGAGGCAGGGGTGGGATTCAGGAGATGCCATCTACTGGAGAGATGATAAAGAGTCAGAAGTGGCCATCACAGAGACGAGAAAACACGCCTTGACCCCGGCATAGTGAGCCGAAACTTACACAAGTCACAGACCTCGAGCCAATCCCACTGAGACCCCAAAACTGCTCTAGGCGGGCTGGATATACGGCCTTGTAAAAGAACCTCAACAATACTTTGTAATGCCTCTCCCTAGAGCCTGAAACCCAATAACAGCCGTAATTTTTTGTCCTTTGTAGTTGTATGAAGTTTTAACAAGTCTAATAACTTTTAATAGCTATGAAAGATAAAAGAGTAATGAAAATCAATACAGTTATTTGAATTAGCATTAATATATATATGTAATAAAAAAAGAAGGTATTTTGTGAGGTTGTACTTGATATATGAAAAAAGTCTGAATTTATGTTTTTAATGTTGATGGTAACTGATACATCGAAGAGTATAAGATTTACACATCTTTCTCCGAAATTAATTTGCATTCTGAAGGAAATTTGTTTTCTCTTACTACAGAGGACCACGTTTTTCTTTTTCTTTGTTCGGGTTAACTAAGAGAAAAAAGAAGAAGAGAAGGTAAGGGAGAGAAGTGACAGAAGGATGTAGAAAGTGACAGAAGTTGGTTGAGACTGAAATTCACACACACACACACACACACACACACATAGTCATCCAACCCAATTTAAGAGTAGGTGAGAGAAAGAAGGAGAAAGAGGAAGAAGAATTAGAAGAGAAAGCCAAGATGGACATTTTTGAGGTGGCGTTACTCAGCTCAGTGCAGACTCCTCAAAATGTGTCTCCCTAGAGTCAGACAAGAACGTGTTTTTTCTGTGAAGGTTTAGCAGACTGCTCTAAATTTCACCCATAAGAAAAGTTCCCGTGTGTTTATTATCCAGAGAATTAACTAGCAGGTCAGAGATGTATAAACTCTAATATGTACAAGAGAAGGAGAGATAGGGGTGTGTCCTTTCCACACCCAGGAGAGAATGAGAGATATCTCACAAGGGAGGTAGTGGTTTTTTTTCTCATAAAGGATATATAGAGTTACTTTGTACATATCCATAACGAATCATGAAGTTTTTACTCTCTCTCTCTCTCTCTCTCTCTCTTTCTCAACTATTATATCTATCTTCTCCTCTTACGAAACACCTATTAGTTACAATCTAGAGGTACACTTACATGGTGTTGTCCTACAGAAACTCACTAAAAACATCTAGGATTCATACAGTGGGAGAGAGAAGATAGCTTTTCAGATAGAAAGATAGAGACATAAATTGAAAAGGAGAAGGAGAGAGGTAAGAGAGAGATATATGAAAGAGAGGATTAGGAGGAGTGAGAAGCATATAGCCATAATATTTAGAAGAAAGAGAGAAGGAGAAACAGATAGGGAGAGAGAGAGAGAAAGAGAGAGAGAGAGAGAGAGAGAGAGAGAAAGAGAAAGAGAGAACTGGAAAAAAGTAAGAAATAGGAAGGGAGGTTATGTAATGAATAAAGAATGACCGAGAGAGAGTGAGAGAGAGAACAACAGACAAACGAGAGTTGTTTAATGTGGCGGACCACCTGGAATCACCCCCCCCCCCAGTCACCTGTATAACTCATTTGCCTGGTTTTGTTATACGTGAGACCTGTGCGTATGGTCTACTGTGACCCCGTTTACCAAATGGCCGCCGTGAGAGAAGAGAGAGAGAGAGTAAAACCATACATGTAAAGAGAGTGGGGGCGGAAACGATCCTCCGGCTAGTTACCGCTGCTAACTCGCTCGTTTGCTGGTGCAGACGACACTTGGGGTGGTTGGACGGAGGTGATAACGGCAGCGACTATCTCCGCCACGAGCAGATTCAACCCAGCCGCCATACCGTCAGTATCTAGCTACCCTGCTGTCCGTCAAATTCTGGCTGTGATCTCATCATAGGTCCTGGACTCGTGGGCTGTGTTCCCAGACCTTCACCTATCAACTGCCAACTCTCTGGTCATCTACCACTACCGCATACCACGACCATCAGTTCGTCACATTCCGTCGGTGCCCCGGTGTTCTCCTGCCTTTTCAAGACGTTGCTGAGTGTGGAGTGAATGGACGCTTCCCTACCCTGAGTGTGCATCACCGTGTTCCAGAACCTTCCCCAGGGCCACTGCCGTAGGAAATATTTGTTCATTGTTTGATTCCATTAATTGCTGACTCCCCTTTATTGTTCGATTCTATCAATTGTTGACTCCATTTAATTGATTGATTCCATTAATTGCTGACTCCCCTTTATTGTTCGATTCTATCAATTGTTGACTCCATTTAATTGTTTGAATCCAATTAATTGCTGACTCCCATTATTTGTTTGATTCCTTTAATTGTTGCTTCCATTAATTGTTTGACTCCCGTAATTATTTGATGTTTGTTGAGTGGTGTCAGAGTTTTGTGTTATATTTTTATAGTAAAGAGATGCCAATCTCTAACGGTTGTTTGTTATTCCTCGGAAAACCATGGTCCTTGACTTTCCTTTATTAAGATCCTGATTAGCCTGGTAAGGGATTTCTATCCCTAAGTCCCAGGCCTTTACAAGTGGCGACCTTGCCAGGATTTGTCTCTGACCTTTGGTTTCTGAGGTTTAACATTCGTTCCGGTGTTGTTGTAAGTCGCCGTGAGCGCGCCACCTTGCTGTCTGTGGCCCGGAAGCAAGTGTTGTTCAGTGGTTATCCCTTCCTTCTGTGTGCTAATTTTGTTGCTCTCCCTTGTACGTGGGGAAGTTAATTAGTGTTGGTTGGGGTGCACTGTGGATGCTGTCATAGCATATATGTTGTTGTTTCACCTGGTGCGGTTTCGTTACCCTGAGGTGATTCAGCTGGGCTGGGTGCGGAACGAGGTTCCCTCCAGTCGGATCAAATCATTTACTGGTCTGATTGAGCCACTAGGTGAGTTACCTTTGGCTATTTGCGGGGTAAGTTGTTTGTTTTTTTCCTTTGTTCTTGGCCTTTCGGATCATTATGTCTGCTTTTGAGGTGTGGAAAGGTCAAGCGGTGGCCCTGGGTCTGACAGGTAATGACATTGGTCAGTATGTGGTCACCCAACAGAATGCCGAGAGAGAGGAACGTCAGAGAGCGAGAGAGGAACGTCAGAAAGAGAGAGAGGTGGAGGAACGTCAGAAAGAGAGAGAGGAACGCCAGAAAGAGAAAGAAAGAGAGTTCGAATTAGCTAAGTTGCAGGCAGAAAAGGACCTAGAACTGGCTAGGATTAATGCTTCAAGTAGACCAGCCTCCTCTGGCCATATACAGGACAATGTGGTAAAACCCAGCTTGCCTGTGTACCGTGAAGGAGAAGACATCGCCTCCTACCTTGTCAGGTTTGAGCGGGTAGCTGAGCTGCTTGGTGTAGCCCCAGATAGCTATGCTGTAAGGTTGGGTAGCCTACTGAGTGGTAAGCCGGTAGAAATTTACACGTCCCTGTCTGCCGACATCACCCGAGATTACTTCTTGTTGAAGCAAGCTCTCTTGCGAGGATTTTGCAAGACTTCTGACGGTTATCGTGCTGATTTTCGCAGAACGAAGATTAGAGAGGGAGAAACGTACCAGCAGTTTTCGATTCACCTGGGTCGTTTATTTCAACAATGGCTGGAGACATCAGGGGTTGAAGAAACCTTTGAGTCTCTCTCTAACTTCATGATATTAGATCAGTTTTTGTCTTCTCTACCTCCAGACTTGAGAATTTTCATCAAAGAACACCAGCCAGCGACGCTTGGAGAAGCTGTGCATCTTGCCGACAACTGGGCGTCTGCTCGCAACGCCTACCCCAAGTCTTCCCCTCCTGTAGTGAAGATTGCGAAGCCTCCGTCCTCCGAGGAACCATCCCCAGGAGTACACAAGAGTAGTTCACCAGCCGTGCGGTGTCACAGCTGCGGAGGAGAAGGGCACATTCGTTCTCGCTGTCCCAGGAATCCCCTCGCCTTCAAGACTGCTGACACTCAACCCAGCAACAAGGTCGGATTCTGTTTGGAGGTCAGGAGCTGCCCCCGTTATTGTGTCAGTGGAACAATCAATGGGTCTAGGGCATCTACTTTCATCAGGGACACTGGTTGCTCGTGCATTATTGTCTCTGAAGAAGCCCTGCCTGACGCTGACATCTCCAGCTGCCCGAAGGTTAGTGTCGCCGATTATTTAGGTCGTGTTGACCAGTTCCCTGTTGTTAGGTGCTACCTGCGTTGCCCCTATTTCACTGGTTGGTCTAATGTGGTAAGAGCTCCCATTAAATGTGCAAGTGCCCTCATTGGTAATGTTCCCGGTGTTCGTGACCCTAACGACCCGGAAACGTTAAAACTCTCCTCGCCACCAGCACTAGTCTCCTCGCCACCAGCACCAGTCCCCACGCCACCTGCTGAGGACGACGACTCGCCACCTGCCGAGGTCGCCTCGCCACCCTCTCACGCCGCCACGCCTGCCGCCAAGGTCCAAGCTGTAGGGCCACGGACGGCGAAGGTGAAACGACCGCATCCCCTGATTCTGCCGAATTTGTTGCCACTGACTGTGACGCCCAAGGAGTTCGCCAAGCTTCAAGACTCGTGTGCCACTCTTAAGCGGGTAAGGGAGAAGGTGACTTCCGGGGAGGAGGATCAGGTGAGAGATGGGTCGGTTTATAAGTTTGTTTCTATTAATGGGGTGTTACACAGGTCTTGTGTTTCATCCAAGCGACCAGCTAAAGTAGGTCGGTTTTTACTTGTTGTCCCTGATGTTTGTCGTAGTAACATTCTCTCTGTAGCTCACAAGAGCTCTCTTGTAAGTCACTGTTCTCGTAGGAAAACTTATAGGAAGGTTGCTGATCAGTTTTACTGGCCAGGTATGGGAGCGGATATTAGAGCTTTTTGTAGGAATTGTGATCAGTGTCCACGTATGTCCGCCAAGGGTAGAGTCCGTCCTGTTCCACTTGAACCCTTACCCGTCGTTGCAGAACCATCTTCTCGGGTAGCCATAGATTTTGTTGGACGATTCTCACCTCCTTCCTCTAAGAAGCCTAAATTACATCAAGCTAATTTGTTAAAGCAATATAATTGCAGGACCCACATTGCTCGTGTCCTTGACGACGTCACCAAGCTGGAGTTAGTCGAGGCACTACCCTGCAAGAGTTCCTGTGAAGTTCGGACGCCAGAGTCTGTTGATCTCGGTTGCCAGTTGCTGCCAACACCTGACGAGATAGAAGAATCCTCCACGACAGGAAATAGGCCCAAACTTAAACTTGGACTGAAGTGGACCCCACGTGCAGTTCCTTGATACGGCCTTACGTTTTGGACATCAAGTTTCCACCTATTCTTTTCTATGACCCTTCTTTATTGTGCAATGTGTATTTAAGCATTTGTTGTAAGATGATTATGCTTTGTGTACTAATCTTAAGTTTTAATCTACCTTACAGTAGATTTTTGTTGGGGGAGCAGTGTAAGGGCGGAAACGATCCTCCGGCTAGTTACCGCTGCTAACTCGCTCGTTTGCTGGTGCAGACGACCCTTGGGGTGGTTGGACGGAGGTGATAACGGCAGCGACTATCTCCGCCACGAGCAGATTCAACCCAGCCGCCATACCGTCAGTATCTAGCTACCCTGCTGTCCGTCAAATTCTGGCTGTGATCTCATCATAGGTCCTGGACTCGTGGGCTGTGTTCCCAGACCTTCACCTATCAACTGCCAACTCTCTGGTCATCTACCACTACCGCATACCACGACCATCAGTTCATCACATTCCGTCGGTGCCCCGGTGTTCTCCTGCCTTTTCAAGACGTTGCTGAGTGTGGAGTGAATGGACGCTTCCCTACCCTGAGTGTGCATCACCGTGTTCCAGAACCTTCCCCAGGGCCACTGCCGTAGGAAATATTTGTTCATTGTTTGATTCCATTAATTGCTGACTCCCCTTTATTGTTCGATTCTATCAATTGTTGACTCCATTTAATTGATTGATTCCATTAATTGCTGACTCCCCTTTATTGTTCGATTCTATCAATTGTTGACTCCATTTAATTGTTTGAATCCAATTAATTGCTGACTCCCATTATTTGTTTGATTCCTTTAATTGTTGCTTCCATTAATTGTTTGACTCCCGTAATTATTTGATGTTTGTTGAGTGGTGTCAGAGTTTTGTTATATTTTTATAGTAAAGAGATGCCAATCTCTAACGGTTGTTTGTTATTCCTCGGAAAACCATGGTCCTTGACTTTCCTTTATTAAGATCCTGATTAGCCTGGTAAGGGATTTCTATCCCTAAGTCCCAGGCCTTTACAGAAGAGGTAGAGAAGGAAAGACTGACAAAAACAGGAAAAATAAATAAAAATATAAAAAAATATGAAGGGATAGATTCATATTGAGAGATAGAGACCTACACAGATAAAAATTAAATTATAGTTAGAAAAACGCTATAAGACAAACAATAAAAAAGCGAAAGAGTAATAAGAAAAACTAGAAAAACGACACCCATTATTTATCAAGGGTCTCTACCTCGAGTCCCTTAGCAGGGCCAGGTAGGGCAATTAGTCACCTGCTGAAGAAGAAACCCTACCATATACCACAGAGAGATCCATGAGAGAACAATGTCCCTGGCACTGTGAGGAGGAGGAGGAGGAGGAGGAGGAGGAGGAGGAGGAGGAGAGGGTTGGGGGAGGCTGTGTAATATTATTATAGAAAAAGATTAATCTTATGTACCCCTTATGTACTTTTCTTGTATTCTGAAAGGCATAATTTCTCTCTCTCTCTCTCTCTCTCTCTCTCTCTCTCTCTCTCTCTCTCTCTCTCTCTCTCATCTCTCTCTCTCTCTCTTTCGTCACGGAGGCAAACAAGAAGCCAAGTATTTCTTTCTCAGTACCGATTATAATTCAATAAAAATAAATATAAAAAACACCGCCGACTCAACTTTCCTCAGTGGTAATTCCACACCAATTAAAACTTAAATAACCCGCAATCTTGAAGTCTCAGAATCTTCGGATAATCATTGTTCCGCTTTTACCTCCCTTACGCTTAACATCGTAATAATCCACAAGACACAAATAAGACGACGGCGGGGGGGGTGATGTGGTTCTCTGCCCAAGTACCTTACCCCTCACCCCGCCACACACACACACACACACACATACACAGAGTCAAACAAGCCGGACTATTACTCACAAGCCATTGCTCCCCCCTTCACCGTAATTGTCTCAAAGTTGGTTGGCGGCGGTGGTGAGGGTCCTTGAGGTTGGCGAAGAGGGAAGTACGGGAGGGAGTGGGGGAGGGGGAGAAGAGAGGGATGGATGGTGGTGGTGGTAGGGGAAGTAGCAGGAATTATCGTGCAGGCAAGCAGAAGTTGGGAGAAGTTTGAGGGGTAAGGGCGGAGACAAGTCGAGAGAGTCAACTCTTAGATGTGACACCGAGCGGCGAAAATTACTCTCTCTCTCTCTCTCTCTCTCTTGCTATCAGGTCAGCCATGTCAGCATCCTTTGTGGGTCCGCGACTTGGCTTTCAACTCTTGTGGTTTCGAGAAATTGAATATAGGGGATTGTGATCAACTTTTTTTTTAATGTTTGCAGGAGATTTACGGTTTGGCTATCTGTTTAACTTTATCCCTTTATCGCTTTCTATATTTTTCTATATTATTCTATTCTGAGATCTATTTACATGTCTCTCTAACACATATATCTCTGTAATATCTTCAAATATTCTCTAAATTCGTTCCTCAAAACCGTAAAACCTCAGCCCCTAGCGACAGCTCTGCACCAACTCTGTCTCTGGTCATTTCAGTTGCTGCAGAATCACATTTTCACGTTTGAAATTAATTTGAAACAATCTGAGACTTACAGTATATTCTTCGTCTTCATTTATTACTCAGAGCTTTTTAACAATCGAAGAAACATTTCGCTTACAATTTTTCGTTTGCTTCTCCATTTTATTCAAATTTTACATTTTTGCCTTTCATCACGTTTTTGTTATTCGTGACTGCCAAACTCTTCCTCTACTCTCGCAATGGTAAGTTCTCAAAGTTTCTACAGGCTACGTGGTGTAGTCAGTCAGGCGTGCCCACTGTACTTTCTCCTTTACTCTCGTGTGGTAAAACGTTCCCTTGTTAGATAATTTACGATTACATAGGCCCGCGGTTCACTTTCTCTACCATTAAGTTATTACCAAGAGTCAGTGTTGAATTATTTATGGAAAATGGGACGATTGACTCACATGTGACATTTACTACACTATATGTAATGAGGCCACCATTTCATCTCTCACTGACACACACACACACACACACA